>NW_027551573.1:10358675-10389516 GCF_008692635.1 Crocuta crocuta | reverse complement strand
GGTAAGGAACTTGGAATTCTGAACATTTACATGTAAAATTCAGCTGCAGCATATCTGGATATAAATAATTCATTGAAATTTTTATGTAGTTAAGCATTACAGGAGTCGGACAAGCTCTGTAAGGATTTGCATTTAATCCTGTTTTTTTTTTTTAATGTGTTAACTAAAAATAAACTAATTTCAGGCATAAAAAGTAACTAAGACAGTAGGAGAATTTGCAACAGAAAACGATCTGTTTAATTTAGTGCCTGTATCTTAAACCATTCATGGGATTAATTAACCATTCATGAGAAGAAGGTCACCCTGGGGGTGGGAGGAGGAGGCTGCTCTGAATTACAAGCCAGGACATTGGTTTTGGCTTTCAGATATGTCCCATCTTGGGGTGCCTGGGTGGCCTAGTCGGTTAAGCGTCCGACTTTCACTTAGGTCATGATCTCGCGGTTCGTGGGTTCGAGCCCCGCGT
The DNA here is from genome assembly GCF_008692635.1 of Crocuta crocuta. Classification (NCBI taxonomy): domain Eukaryota; kingdom Metazoa; phylum Chordata; class Mammalia; order Carnivora; family Hyaenidae; genus Crocuta; species Crocuta crocuta. The sequence goes on along the minus strand of NW_027551573.1, from coordinate 10,389,053 downwards.
CGGGCTCTGTGCTGACTGCCAGCTCAGAGCCTGGAGCCTGTTTCGGAGTCTGTGTCTCCCTCTCTCTCTGGCCCTCCCCTGCTCACGCTGTCTCTCTCTCTCTCTCTCTCCTAGAAATAAATAAAAATATTAAAAAAAAAAAGATATGTCCCATCTTTACTCCTTCTTGGTTCTTCACAGAGTCAGCTCTCGTTTTGTTAAGCAATGCCAGATAAATGTTCCTGCAGGCAGAGAGGCCACAGATGTGGGCTAAGGCAGGAGGTAATGGGAAAGGAAGAGAACTAGAACATCTGGAGACTCCATTCCCTTTGTATTCGCCTTCACCTTGATTCATAATTTGGGCTTTTTGGGGTAAGACACTTCTGATCAGACATTCAACAGCCTCTTGATGACTGTATTTGCCTGTTTGGGCTGCCATAACAAATGTCACAGTCTGGGTGGCCTAACCAATAGACATTTATTTCTCACAATCCTGGATGCTGTAAGTTCAACATATGAATTGTGCAGAGACACAATTCAATCCATTATAGTAATCATGGTCCTATAGGGGTTGAATGTATGTATGTGTGAGGGGGTGGTCCTCAGAAAGGAGTCCTTCATTTCCATCCCCCATGTAACCTGAATGAATATATTATGCTGTATTTCAGGTCTTGATTTCTTCCTGTAATAAAAGGTGGAATTACAAAGTGATATCTTTGATCTGTCTCAATTCGGGATTTCAGACGGCCCTTCAGACTCATACTCACCAGACATCTATGTTTCTGGGGTTTAGAACGAGCTTCATTCCCACTTACTCTCTAAGCATATCCAATAATAAATGTATACTCCAGACCCTATGTTGGGCACCAGGGACATAAAGCTGATCATAACTCAGCCCTTCTCATAAAGATCCCCCAGACAGGTAAAGCAAAGGTAAGGTGCTGCGTTATAGGAGAGTAAATAGTCCTTCAAGGGCTTTAGCCCCTTAGTGAGATGAAGGTAGCATTCACTCTGTGCAATTCCCCATGCTAAGTGCCCCATTAGCTTGGCACAGCAGACCAACCATACCAAGTGCTCCACACACACTCAATTTCCTTCAGTCACATGATCTCACTATGGAATAGATACTCTTTTTTTTAATGGAGGTAAATTTTATGTAACACAAAATTCACTATTTTAAGTATTTTAAGTAAGGTATATAGCTTCTAGTACATTCTCAATGTTGTGCAACCATCACCCCAACTAGTTCCAAATGTTTTTATCACCCCAAAAGAAATCCTGTCACTCTCCGTTCCTTCTATCCCCCATCCCCTAACAACCAGTAATCTCTGCTTTCTTTCTCTATGAGTTTGCCTATTCTGGACATTTCATATAAGTGCAATCATATAATATGTGGCTCTCAATGTCTGACTTCTTTCACTTGCATAAAGTTTTCAAGGGTCACCCATTTTGTAGCATATCTGTAACGTTAGTCCTTTCTATGCCTGCATACTATTCCATTTTTTTGATATACCACATTTTGGTTTATCCATTCTTCAGTTGTTGGACATCTGAGTTGTTTTCATATTTTGGCTTTTGTAAATAGTGCTGCTATGAACATTCATGTATAAGTTTTTGTTTGATGGCATGTTTTTAATTCTCTTGGATTTATGCCTAGGAGTGGAATTTCTGGGTTATACAGTAACTCCATGTTTAATGTTTTGAGGAACCACACTTTTATTCTCACTTAATAGGTGAGGAAATTGTAGAGCTGGCAATCTCAGTCCAGAATTCATGCACCAGCCACTTTATGACACTGCCTTAAAGGTGATGATGGAGCTGGATTCTGAAGGACTGAAAGTTATCTTGGTTGATGGGGGAAGGAAAGGTGTTCTGGGCAAATGTGTTAAGTCCTAGAAGTATGAGAGAGCTTTTTGCATTTACACAGCGGGAGGCAGTTGAGGACATCTACTGCATGCATTTTTGTGGGATGAATTGCCGGGGAAGATGAATTGGGTAGAAGGACCCAAACCCTCAAGGGTCTTACATACCATGCTCAGAAGTTGAGTGCAGAAAGATCTTAGACAAAAGAATAATTATGAAAAAATATAAGTATGTAAAACAAAAATGAAACCCACAAATCAAATGAAACGGCAAACACACTGAGGAAAAATATTTGCAAAAATATTTGCGACATTGGGTTAATAGCTTTGTTATATAAAGAACTCCTAAAACTGATTATGAAAACATTTAAACTGCACTAGATAAATGGGCAAAGGACATGAACAGATGATTCACAAAATAAGAAATGCAAAGCAGTAAACAAACATATGGAAAAACGTGCAACTTCCAGTATAATCAAAGACATGCAAATTTAAACAACAGTAAGAGAACCATTCTTTGCCTATCAGATTAGTAAGTGTTTGTCAAAACGGTAATAGCTGATTCTGGCAAGAATGAGCTGCAAAAGGAATCCCTGCACGTAAGTATGTTTGAGTCCTGGATGCCAAATGTTCTTTTCTCTATAATTCTGTAATTCCAGTTCAATTCTCTCTGAGGCTACATTTATATACTGTTTGCAATAACGAAAAAATAAGAAACAAGAAGGCAGATGGTACAGGTGACCAAAGTTTAGAACATCACTTCTGTGTGGACACCAGAAAAATTTCTCTAGTCTTGACTTCTTTTTGGAGTTCCAAAACTAATCCAGGCTGAACTCTATTGTTTTCTCCAAATATGGCTTGTCACATCCATTTTCATTTTCATTAATGGTATCACAGGCTCTATTGTGATCCAAGCCAAATCTTGGAAATTATCATTTCTCCCATGCCATGGTCTATATATTTGTGTCCTTTGCTCCCCTGCAAATTCATATGTTAAAAATCCTAACTCCCACAGATAACAGTATTAGGAGAAGGAGCCTTTGGAAGTTTTAAAATTATAGGTGTAGAGCCCTCATGAATGGGATTAGGGCTTTATGAAAGAAACCCCACAGAGATCCTTAACTCCTTCCACCATGTGAGGACAAGAATAAGGTGAGAAGGCTTTGTTTATGAACCAGAAAGTGGGCTGTTACTAAACACCAAATCTGGTGGCACAACCATCCTGGGCTTCCAAGCCTCCAGAACTGTAAGAAATAAATTCTGTTGTTTATAAAATATGCAGTCTGTGGTATTCAGGTGTAGGAGCCTGAAAGGACTCAGACAACCCTCTTCTCCTTCATTTATTCTATTCACCTCAAATTTTGTCAGTTCCACCTCAGGAAGCTTCTTTGTGGCTTTTTTTTTTTTTTCTATTTTCTTTTATTTATTTTCTTTTATATTTTGTATGTTATTTTATTTTATTTCCAGTATAATTAAAATACAGTTATATTAGTTTCAGGTGTGTAATATAGACACTTTTTGAATCTATTCTCTCATCTTCTATTTAGTTGCTATTGTCTTAAACTACCCCTTATATTTTCACCCTGAATTGTTCCTAGTCTCCTATCACAGGCCATCCACCTGGAGGGTGCCGAGTAAGAAGGGAGGGTTATATTGAGGGGAGAGCTACAAGTGAGGCTCCAGCAGTGTATCTGAGTTGTTGTTTTTTTTTTTGTTTTTTTTTTTAAGAAGATCTGAAGCAGGGGCGCCTGGGTGGCTCAGTTGNAAAAAAAAAAGAAGACCTGAAGCAAATATCCTAAAAAGTTAAGGTTTATTGAATCTGGTATGGAAAGATGTTCATTACATTCTGTATGTTTTTCAAAGAATTAGTAATAAAAGTGTGTCAAGTCTCTTGTCTGATCTCCTTCTTGCAAGTTCCCCTTCATCCATATCTCTCCTTCACAATTTCACTAATTGCTTTAAGAATGAGAAAATCTAATTTTGTCATTCTCTACCTGAAAACCTCCATTACATTAGTTTCATATTTCTTACAGACACAACAGACCCTCTACACCCTATGCCCAAGCCATGCTAACCTTTATAGGTCCCTGAACCCTAATCTAAATGACTCTAGACCCTACTCATACCTCTACACGTGCCCTGCTTCACGTGTTCACCTCCATCTTCCCATCTGGAAGACCTCAACTCACTTTTCAAAACCAAGATTCAACACCTGTTCCAGAGGAAAGCTTTCTCCAAACAGAAGTTGGTCCTTCCTTCTCAAAAAATTGTGTTCATGACATTTATCACCGCTCTTACTGCACTGTTCTGAAATCTTTTTTTCACTGTTTCTTCAACAGAATGTGGGCTCCTCAGGCAAAGGGCTGGTGTCCTCTTCATCTTTGCAAGTCCCAGGTTGAGTGCAATGCCAAGAGCATCAGAAGCCCTTTGAGTGCTATTAGAACGGAGGAATGAAGAAAAGGAGAGTCAACATGCACTGGACCATGAGACCTTTCCCTCCACAAGAGAAACTTGAGAAAGTGAGGATAGAAATGTGCGTAAGAGATGCAGTTTGGATAACACACAGAATCAATAATAAGACTACTGTTGGAAGAGAATCTCATCCAAAGAAAGAAGGCAGTATGGAAATTTCAAATGTTTGAAGGCAATCTGCGAGGACAGACTGCAGTCTGGACTAACCACGCATGCTACTGGCCCTCCATGATATAACAAATACCCTAGCTTGCAGCCCAGATCTGCTCTTTTTTTAAATTTTTTTTTAATGTTTTGTTTATTTCTAGGAGAGACAGAGAGACAGCGTGAGCAGGGGAGGGTCAGAGAGAGAGGGAGTCACAGACTGAAACAGGCTCCAGGCTCTGAGCTGGCAGTCAGCACAGAGCCCGACGCGGGGCTCGAACCCACGAACCTCGAGATCATGACCTAAGCGAAAGTCGGACCCTTAACCGACTAAGCCACCCAGGCGCCCCAGCCAGATCTGCTCTTTAGGATTGAGCCATTCCCCCAGCTGTAGGAAGTGTGGCAGCCTTTGGATCTAGGTTGAGTAACTATCTGAGAATTGTTCCCAGCCAAAGAAAGTCCTCCTCCAAGTTCATGCCCCTTCCCGAAGGCATCCTTCATCCGATGATGGTCAATGAGGCCCAGTCCACTTAGCCACTTAGCTACTGAGCAATGCTCAAGGGCCCTCCCAGCACCAGAACTCCACATAGGGCCAGCTGAGGCCTTTTTTGGTATCCACAGCAAAGTTCAGATTCTCTCCTTACTCATTCCTACTTCCTTCACTCCCAAACAGGTATTTATGCCTAAGTCACTGTCTAATAAATATATTTCTAGCATGTAAATCTTCATCTCCAGAGTCTATTTTCCAGAGAAATGATCTAAGACAAGTGTTCCTGGGCTTAAAGTTCCATCCCAATATTTTCACTAGATTGGAAAGTACTTCCTTGGACACAGATGCCAAAATCAACTCCAGATTCTTGAAGATTGTTTTGTTATTTTTGGAATTTTGTTAGTAGCCCCAAGGCCACTGCCAAATAGTCACACCTCCTCACTGATGTCCTGATTAATATTTTTGTAATGATTGATAAGGTGTCATTATTTGAAGTCATATTGTATTTTGTCAGATAGAAGTCTGAAATTTAAGTAGTGGTAAACTAGGAGCAGACAGAAAACATTTACATTTTGGTCTCCTCTATTAGCTAACATTTTTTAAAAATTTTTAATTATTAAATTTTTATTTATTTATTTATTTAATATAATTTATTGCCAAATTGGCTATCATACTGTGTGCACAGTGTGCTCCTGGTTTTGGGGGTAGATTCCCGTGATTCATTGCTCACATACAACACCCAGCGCTGATCCCAACAAGTGCTCTCCTCATTTTGCCCATCACCCATTTTCCCCTTTACCTCACCCCTCTATCAACTCTCAGTTTGTTCTCTGTATTAAAGAGTCTTTTACGTTTTGCCTCCTTCACTCTCTATTTGTACCTGTTTTTCTCCCTTCCTTTCACCCATGGCCTTCTGTTAAGTTTCTCAAGTTCCACATATGAGTAAAAACATATGATATCTGTCTTTCTCTGACTGATTTCTTTCACTTACCATAATACCCTCCAGTCCCATCCATGTTGCTATAAATGGTATGATTAGCTAACTTTTAAAGGAAAACTTAAAAACTTTAAAGGAAAATTCCAACTTTTGAAGGAAAGATGGCTATGGCCAGACGTGTTTCTGTTCTAGTTGGCTGAACTAAAGGGATGGGAGTCTGTTTACTCTAGATGAGTGAAAGTCACTGAGGATAAGGTTGTGGTTGGGAGAGGGGGCCAAAGTATGTTTGGGATTTTTAATTCATAGACCAGGTGCCAACTATTTATTTGAAGTAGCAAATGTGGAATTGGTCAAACATCCAATCATTGTGGCGTTTGCCCCTGAATGTTCCATTCCAACAATGCATTTCCCTTGCTTTGAGGTTGTGGATGGCTATGGTGGAGCACTGGAAGGCGGGTAGAATCTGTGGGAGAGTTCCTGTTAGAAGGACAGTCTCTCCCTCCTTTCTTTGCTTCATTTTTCTTTATAATTAACATGACTTGCTTTGTCCCTAATCCTTCCTAGGACTTGGTCCTCACTTTTGACCCTCAACTCCAAAAGGTCTTCTCTCTACCAGTCTATATAGCTTCTGCCTCTTCATCTACATTCTTGTTCATGTTGTGGCAAATTTTCTCTAGGTTCTTCAATTCATTGTTTATATAATTGTTTTTTAATATTTGTGAATTCATTTGGCAGGCAGACATTGCAATTATGGACAAGATTGACCATTAGGAGAAATCCTCCCCCTTCCCACCTCCCCGGGAGCAATTGAATAGCATACCACACATTAAATCAAATGAGCAGGCATTAGCATCAGTTGTAAACAATTTACACTGCAGAACTCCTGCCATCTTGCCAAATTCCCTAAGAATTAGATGTAAATTCCCACTCACCTTGCTAATTAATTCAGAACAAGAAGGTATCCCAAGAAGCAATATTCTTTCATACTGGTGGAGAGTGGCACAGACATTTAAAAATGCTTGGAATATCCACTCTGTTATTTTTAGCTTAAGATTTCTTTGCCAAAGCCTGCTTCCAAAATTTCATCACTTTCTGAGAAAAATAGTGTGCATGGAAGCATGTGGTTGTTATTGCTGCCTCATTCATTTTTGAAACCCTCTCACCTAGCACAGTTCTGGGCATATTGTAAACATTCAGTTGTTATGATATTGAATTAAATCACAGAGCACTGCTCTAGTGCAGTAGCCAGTTCAGGAACTCACAGGGAAAATCCAGATAAATTCCAGTACACCTCCAAGTGTTTGTCAATTTAGGCTGCTATAACAGAGTACCATAGACAGGGTGGCTTATAAACAATGGGAATGCATTTCTTATAGTTACAGAAGCTGAAAGTCCCAGTCTGGGTGCCACACCATCAGGTTCTTGTGAGAGCTCTCTTCTGGGTTGTAGGTTGCTAACTTCTCACTGTGTCCTCACAAGGTGGACAACAGAGACGGGAAGCAAGCAAGCTCTCTGGTGACTCTTCTAAGGGCACTAACCCCATTATGAGAGCTCCACCCCCATGGCATCATCTAATCCTAATTACCTCCCAAAGGCCCCATTCTTACACTATCTCATTGGCAGTGGGGCTTTCAACATATACATTTTGAGGGAACACAAACACTCAGTTTCTAACATCTAGTGATGCCCTTTCTATGTGTGTTTGTAACCAACATTTAAGGATGGAGTTTGCCCAAGATTAGTAGGTAGGGGAACTGAAGAATCAGATTTTGAATTTAGTACTGTTTGATTCCAAGGTTTACTGTCTCTCTTTCTCTCACCATGCTGGAGAATCTGTTTTCAAGGTCTGTCCTTAACAATTTTGTTTGGTCTTGGGTGCACATGTGTTTTTCCCTTTTATAAGACTTCTTCCTAAATTCAGAACCTCAGACATCCAGTGTTTTCACCCTGCCTGGACTGCACTGGGAATGGGAAAAGAAATATGATCAATAGATTCCAATTAAAATGCTAACCTCCATCAAGGATGTTTGCATGATTTAAGTCACTGAAACATGTTCACACAACAGCACAAGTGTCACTCCCCATCTTAAAACCTCCCAAATGGCCTCCCATTGCATATGGAATACACTTCAACTTCTACACCATGGCCTACAAGGGTCTAAATGATCTGGCCTCTACCCCTCTGGCTCGATCTTATCCCACTGTTTCTTTACTGTCAGGTTACTAACCTGATTCCTTGAACACACTGGACTCATACATAACTCAGAGCCCCACACCCACTATTCCCTCTGCCTAGAATGTTTTTCCCTTTTATATTTTCCATGGCTGCCTCCTTCCCATTTTTCAGGTCTCCTTTGAGAAGCCTTCCTTTATCACCTAATTCCAAACTTCCTTCCATTCCAAGCCATTCTCTATTCTCTGATCTTCTTTTCATTTATTTATAACATTTATCATTATCTTGTTTATTTATGTGCTACTGTCAATTCCCACTAGGATGTAAAACATAGGGCCCTTATTTTCCTCCTTCACTGCTGGTATTGTACATGCCAAGAACACTGCTTGGCACATAACAGGTGCTCGTTAAATATCTGTGAAATGAATGAATGTCTTCAAAGGCGAAGTCCAGATCTTTGTAGATGCAGGAAAAAGAAGGAGGAATTTGGAAGTCAGAGAATATCTCTGAAGGGAGCCCATCACCTCTCCCTCATCTTCAGATGAGGCTGAAGCTTGGCTGAAGCTTAGCTGAAACTTAGATTGTCTGCCAGACCCCTTTGCTGACCTAGAGCTGTAGTTGGAGTCTGAGAACTGATAAATGTGTGTGGCTGTTTCCTGCAAGGTTTGCGGGACCCTCAGTGGGTGATGTTGTACAACACTGGTGACAGCACTGTACTCTAGAACTCATTGTGTTCACATGATACAATGAACTAAATTTTGTCAAGGAGGTAAAGTTTGAAAAAGCAGGAAGTGTAGTTGTAGTTGCTGTTGAGCAAACAAATTCTTTGTGAGCATCCTGTCCTCTCTATTATGAGGCTCCCAGAGAGTCCTGCATAATAGGATTTCTTGCCAGCTGTTACCTATTCACACCAGAGGTAGGAGTAGCAGATGCTTATGGAGAGGGGGGTTATTTTAGTGACTGAATGGATTGACAAATCACTCTGCAGCCACCTTAATGAAATAAGTTCTTGCATTAAATGACACACACCTGCACTTAAAACCTGCTTAAAACTTTCTTCACTTGCTTTGGTATGGCTGAGTTTTTCAATGTAACTGAGTAGCTTCACTGCTCATGGATCTGAATCAATTTTTCTTTAAGCAGGCAACTGAGAGGAAATAACATTTCTGCCATCATCCATTTTGATGCTACAGAAAGATTTATGGGTTTCAAAACTCTTCACACATATCTTAGTTTTCTTCCTGAGAGTTTTGTAAACTTTGTAAAGAAGGTGACTATCCCCACATTTTATAGACTTGGAATTCTTTGCTGAAATCTACAAACCTCTACTTTTATTGGAATTTCTTTCATCTTGATAGATGTCTCTTAACACAACTATTTTTTACATATGTAAAACAAAGTTAATTGTGGAAATTTTAAAAAGACAGATAAACAGAAAATGAAAATACTTATAGTCCCACACCCAGAAAGAACTACTGTCAGCATTTTGATAAATATTCCTTGATATAGATAGATAGATAGAAAGAAGATACATGGTCTAATATTGTGTATACTGTTTTACAACCATATTTTTCACTTAGAAAGTTATTAGATACTTTTGCTATGTTAGTAAATATATTTCCACAGTCTTTCAAAAGAGATGAATAGTATGTAATTATGGATTTGTACCATAACTTATATAATCAATTTTTGTTGCACATTTAGATAATTTCTATTGTCTTTGTGATTATAAGCAATTTTTAATAAAAACCCTTATAACTAAATGTTTATGCATATTCCTATTTATTTCTTCAAGAAGACTTCTGAAATAAAAATTTCTTCTGAAATAAAAATTTCAGCAAAACTAAAAGGCAACTGACAGAATGGGAGAAAATATTTGCAAATGACATATCAGATAAAGGGTTATTATCCAAAATCTATAAGGAACTTTGATCAAACTCAACACCCAAAAAACAGATAATCCATTGAATAAATGGGCAAAAGGCACGAGTAGAGACTTTTCCAAAGAAGACATCCAGATGGTCAACAGACACATGAAATGATGTTCATCATCAGGGAAATACAGATCAAAACCACAATGAAATACCACCTCTCACCTGTCAGAATGGCTAACATTAACAACTCAGGCAACAACAGATGTTGGCAAAGATGCAGAGAAAGAAGAACACTTTTTCACTGCTGGTTGAGTGCAAACTGGTACAGTCACTCTGAAAAACAGTATGGAGGTTCCTCAAAAAATTAATAATAAAGCTATCCTATGACCCATCAATTGCACTACTAGGTATTAAAGGATACAAAAATGCTGATTTGAAGGGGCACATGCACCCCACTGTTTATAGCAGCACTATTGACAATAGTCAAATTATGGAAAGAGCTCAAATATCTATCAAATGGCAAATGATATATAGGATGTGATATATATGGAATATTACTCGGTGACCAGAAAGAAGGAAATCCTGCCATTTGCAACAACGTGGATGGAACTACAGTGTATTATGCTGAGCAAAATAAGTCAGTCAGAGAAAGACAAATGTCGTATGATTTCACTCATATATGGGACTTAAGAAACACAACAGATGAACATAAAGGAAGGGAAGCAAAAATAATATAAAAATAGAAAGGGAGACAAACCATAAGAGGCTTTTAAATACAGAGAACAACTGAGGGTTACTGGTGGGGTGTTGGGTGGGAAGATGACCTAAATGGGTGATGAGCATTAAATGGGATGAGCACTGGGTGTTATATGTAAGTGATGAATCACTAAATTCTATTCCTGAAATCATTGTTATACTATATGTTAACTAACTTGGATTTAAATCTAAGAAATAATAATTAAATTAAATTAAATTAATACAATTTATGGGTGGAAATGGCATCTTGCTGTTCTTATTTGCCTTTCTTATATGACTGGTGAGATAGGATATGTTTAAAGTATTTCAGTCCATTTGAATCTTTCTTTCCTTAACTTTCTTCTCATGATCTTTGCCTACTTTCCTCTTTGAGAGTTTTCAAATCTAGGTTTTCTGTTCTGCTTCTAAATTCAATGGTCTTTCTTTGGATTACAAAGTGATAGATGTTAAGACAATTTGTGTGTGTCCAGGAGGGTCCTTCAGTTGTGAAGTGGTTCTTGCTTTTTAGAGTCTTCTCCCTCAGGCTTCCAGTGCTGTTCCAGCTATGATGACTCACTAGTATCTGTGTTCCTTCATTACTTATACATCACTTCCTTCAACTCTTACAAGTGTCCTGAGAGTGAGACGGGGCAAACAATGGTGTCTGTATAACAGATGAAACTGAGGCACATGAAGGCCAATGGACTTACCCGAGATCACAAATAAGTACCTAAGTCAAGATAAATCTTGAACCAGGATCTCTTAGGAATCTAATGGGGAGGTAATCTGATAAGAAAATTACATGAATGCTTAATGATTATCATAATGCATTATCTTTCCCAGATTTATTTGCATTAAATAGAAAGGAGCATGAAGCAATCACTACTAAATGTGCCCTGTGAAGCCAGAGGAAGAACTATTTTAGGGTCTGAAGCTTGCCCACTTCTTACATCACACTGTGTAGATATACACCTACTGCATCTATGCATGGTCCTGGCACTTCTGTCTCAATGTGGGTTGACTTGAGACACCAACAATGACAATCTGAATATATACAATATAATGTCCAAAACATAAAGAAAATAAAGGCTGTTTCTCTCTCTTTGCCCCTCCTGCCCCCATTCCCTCATTTTAAAACTCTTTTTTGAGCAGAAAACTGTTTTTCCATTTTCTTCACCTCTTTTCCTTTTCTTCTGAGGCTAGTGAGTTACTAAGTGCCTTTCAGAAATGGTCTCTAAGCACCCAGAAGAACAATAACCAGTTAGCTAGCTAGTTGTGGAGCACTGAGCAGCAGGAGCAGTGGCCCTCCGCTGACCCGCTGTCTGATGAATTCAGGCTTTAGTTTGTCACAGCTTGCCTGGCCCACTGACATGAAGTGGTAGACCCACCCTGGGCCCTTAGTGGACACCAAACTTCATCAGAGCAGGTGGGGGTTTCTGAACACTACCCCTCTAGTACTATTATTGTGTGGTTACATTTCTCATTGTGCAAAACCACAAAGATGTATAAAGACTCCTTAGGGGTCTATTCCTCCCTCATTTTGGATACTGGCCTTCAACTGCCATCTCTGCCTTTGTTTTCTCCTTGATAGATTTCACCATTATGACTTTAAACATTTTATGAGAGGAGGCTTTGCAATATTTTGGGGTAATATTTTGCTGGTATTCTTTCAATAATAATTGAAAAAAATGCTTTTTGCCGTGACTCTTTAGTGCCTTGTCTGCATTTTCTTTACTTTTCTGTGTACCATCTTTAGAAAAATTTTCTAAAGGTCTTTTTGGTAATTTAAGTTTTGGGGAATTAACACCAATGCTAGGAATCCTGAGGCCCAAAGTAGATTGGTATAGCCTAGCATTATGAATTTTTTCTTCTTATAAAAATGTGAACATTGACACAATTTATAGTCAACTGTAAATTGGCTGGTGATTAAAGGAAGGAAGAAGATCACAGACAGATTCATACTTTGATTAATTCAGTTAAATTTTTTTATCCAGTGGTTGGATTAGCCATGGTCAAGATAAGGAAGGACTGGGAATGATTTCATATCTCCAGGGGGAAATAATCAGGCAGCAGATAATCACTACTAATTGATACCTCCCACTGATGTGTGTGTGTGTGTGTGTGTGTGTGTGTGTGTGAGTGAGTGTGTGTGTAGCAATAGGGAGAGCATACTCTCTATATGGGTTAAGATCCATCTAACTCCTCCTGGATCTTTTCACTGACCACAAGTTTCTTTTCCATCATGGTGATAATAATTCCTGCTTTATAAACCAAATGGGGCAGAAATCAAGTTTAAAACAGAAGGAGTTTGAGAAGAAGACAGTGCTATACAAATGTAAAGGATTTTGATTTTCTTCTGTTTATTGGAGCAACCGGCTCACATAGGGATCCAGAGTGCATGATTGGCAGGTCCACCAGAGAGGAATAACTAAGACATCAGGAAGGGTAGCTGCAAGGCCCCATACCGAAGTGCTTACATCTTTGAAGAAAACATTTCAGAAACTAGAATGACAGATGCCTGAGAATCAATTTTTTGAAACACAACCTTTTTCAAGTATGGAAGGAGCCCACATAATTTGTTTCAAGAAAGACATATCCCAGCCACAAGAGTCAGCTCTCAGAGTGTCTCGGGCGGTTTCACATCTGTGCACATGGGCGGCAGAGCTGCCCACATGAGCAGAAAGGGCACTAGCCTCATGGCAGGCAGCTGTTCCTGCTGGAGCCAGAATTATACTTTCCTCTCATTTTGTCAGAAACAAAGTGTTATTTTGGTAACTCTTTATTTTCCACACTGCAGCTTCCCATGTAATTATTGAATACAATTAGATATTCCATGCTGCATAATTACTCAGCTAGTTGTGCCTCTGAAAGATATGAGAATAAATGATCATGAAAGTCCATAGTGAAAAGCCTCCATCCAAAGAATAAGACTGGGCTATCTACCTGACAATGTTTCTGAATCAGAAAAAATAAAACTTGAACATTTTGGGTTTTTTCCTCCATCTGCTATACTCACAGACAAAATTTCGCTTTAGTAAGCAGAACTAACTGGCTTGGTTGACTTTTCTTTGTCATCTTAAGCTATGGCTTCCTATTCTGGTTCATGTAGACATTTAAATAAAACTTCTGCATGGCATGAAAAAAAAAGAATGACAGATCAGATTTCAAAGATGATCCATAAATCCAGCTTAACTAACTAATACACAGGGAGCTGAAAGGTCCTGCTATCTCTATATCAAATTCAATTCTTTTTGCACAAGGAAGAAAAAAATAGCAAGGCATATTAAAGTACAGAAAGGGCTTTGCTTTTTGTACACATCTATATTAACCAAGATTCTTTTGATTGCAAGTGACAGAAACCCAATTCCAGCCAGCTGCGAACAAGGGACTTAGTAACATGATACTGGAATAAAACATTGCAGGAATATGTGAAACTCAGGCTGGAACTGAAGACTTGATACCAAGACTTTGTCTTCCTCTATTCATCTCTTTGTTTTTCTCTCTTTCTTGGCTTTATTCTCTTGTATTATCAGAAAAGTTTTCTTCGTTTGGCAGTGATCACGCTACTGGAAACTCTGGGATCACAACTCTGAAACTTACATCCTAGGGAAAAAGGGAGTCTTTCATGTCAGTTCTACTAAGGAAAAACAACAGGAACGCCTAGGTGGCTCAATTGGTTAAGTGTCTGACTTCAGCTCAGGTCATGATCTTACAGTTGGTGAGTTTGAACCCCTCATCCGGCTCTCTGTTGTCAGTGCAGAACCTGCTTTGGATCCTCTGTCTCCCTCTCTCTCTGCCCCTTCCTCTTTATCTCTCTCAAAGATAAATAAACATTTAACAAAATAAAAAAGGAAAAACAATAGTGAAGTACACTGGTTGACCTAGATTGAGTCAAGTACCTTTCCCTGGACCAATTTCTGGCTTAAGGAGTAGGTTAAGGTACTAAGACTGGCCTGGCCTGAGTCATATACCCAAACCTGTGAAGGGAACAAGGTTTATGACCAGAAGGTAGGGGCTGAGACAGGAGAAAGCATGTTGGGGAGAGGACAATAATGGCACCAAAGCTCCCAAATATGCATTTGTGCAAACTCAAGGAGCATCTTCAGAGCCCAGGGTAATAACCCAAAGTATGCTAAAGTGAAGTCATTTTATGTATGATCTCAGAATTCAGTTTTCTAATGGAACTTGTACTTTCTCTCATGACCTGGAACCTAGTGAAGCCACATAGAAATGCATAAGAATTTCAGGTAGAATTATTTTCAGAAGATAGCCAACATCAAAACCCTAGATATAGTGGCAGTGAATGATGATGGTAAGGACAGGCAAAGCCTCAGGGAGCTAGTGGTAAGAATTATTGTTTTATTGGGTTCAAGCCAACCAAGGCAATGAAAGAAAGAATATTGGCTATTTTCCCCCGCCCAGACAGAAATCTCAGTGATGGCAACATCCATGTCCTTTTCTTGCCTCACTTAGAGATAATTTCTGAAAGGAATTTTATCTCTTTCTTTAGATAGACAGATTGCCCAATGATACTCTACTTTCTAAAACAGTCGCAAATAAAGTAGAGAACATTAGATGTTTCCATTGGACCATAAATTTCACATTGTCTAACTGGATCCATGAATATTCCCAGTATCTTAGCTCAGTTTCCCCTAAGCGAAGCTTGTGGCAAATTTCAAGGACTAACTCTTTATTAGAGAGTAAAATCCCAAGAAGCAGGAGTGAGTGACAAAGGGAATGAGGCAGAGAAGGAGGAAAAGTCAGTATGAGGGTGTCTTGATAAACTGGCCACCACTTGCTAAGTGTAACTGATTGCTCTGTCTCATGGGACCATCTTCTACAATGCCAAGCAAAAAGATGCTTCTTAAAATAAACCACCTGGTGAGTAAGGGAGAATTTCCGCAAGATCCCATCTCCCATCAGTCCAATGTTTGACCAACAAGAATACCCTTGTACGTTCAGTGTGGGTGTTCTTACCTCAGTGCTAAGTAGGGAAGTCCCAGGACAAGAGGCTGATGGTGGGCAGTGTCAGGTTGCATCCGTGTGAGGCTGAGGCTGAATTTGCCTGAGCTGGTCATCACGGTGTTGGTTGGCTAAGCCTAGAACAAATGGTCCAAGGTGCTGTGGAACATAAAGCCCAGAGAAGAAGCCTCTGTTTCACCTAGAACCAGAATTTCAAACCTAGAATAAACCTTAGAGGTACTTTTCCAATTAGCAAATTAAAATACAGACTTTAAGGGACTTTGCTTAATAAACTCACAGAGCCAGTTGCTCCAGTTAGTGACAGAGTCTAGAACTTGCTCCACTCCCAACTCTTTCTATTCATTGCTTCTCCATAGCTCTCTAGCAGCAGATCCCCATTTGTGGCAAAATTTCCCAAATGCCTTATGAGGTGAGAAGCAAGTCAACACTTTCTAAATATTCATGAGTTGTTTAACAGTTCAATTTTGGTGGGTAGCAATATGTCTATCAGGATCTATTTATTCTCATTACTTCGGTGCTGTTCTGGCACAATGCATTATAAACAATTTATGATGTGTTGACAGGACAGATGAATGCTAGGATAATAGGTTGAAGAGGAGAATATCTCACCATTGCAAACAGAATGCAGAGATGTGACTCAGAAGGCTGATGAGAAAAATTTTGATAGTTTGTGTGCTTTGCCATTTATGTGCCAGCCTACAGTCCTGCTAGTTTTGTGCCACAGCAGTTGTGGGTCTCCTTTAGCCTCTGTTTGCCTTGGGTATCTATTTAGTAGAACTTGTAGAATCTCTGCATCCCAAAGGAAGGGTGCCATGGCCGGGGAGGTGCAGTTCTCCACAGCCTGTGAGCAGAAATATCCCTGAATTCCAATTGCCTCAGTATTTTTGGATGGGGATGTCACCTTAGTCACCCAACCCAAAAGTCATCAGGCTCAAGTTTTGGGTGAAGATTAAGTTTCCAAAAGTCAAGGCTATTTAGTATCTCAGACTAAGTAGTCTAATCATTTAGAGCTGCCATTTTGACAAGGACAGAACAGAGCATGTTCTCAAATGCTGAATATTTCTCTGCCATTCAATGTGGCAGTCTATGCACATGAAGTGACACTCAGCATCCCTCATCATCAAGGAAATACAAGTCAAAACCACACTGAGATACCACCTCATTCCAGTCAGAGTGGCTAAAATGAACAAATCAGGAGACTATAGATGCTGACGAGGATGTGGAAAAATGGTCACCCTCCTACACTGTTGGTGGGAATGTAAACTGGTGCAGCCCCTTTGGGAAACAGTGTGGTGGTTCCTCAAAAACTTAACAATAGAACTCCCCTATGACCCAGCAATAGCACTGCTGGGAATTTACCCAAGGGATACAGGAGTGCTGATGCATAGGGGCACATGGACCCCAATGTTCATAGCAGCACTCTCAACAATAGCCAAAACATGGAAAGAGCCTAAATGTCTATCAACAGACAAATGGATCAAAAACATGTGGTTTATCTATACCACATGGCATACTACATGGCAATGAGAAAGAATGAAATCTGGCCATGTGTAGCAACATGGATGGAACTTGAGGGTGTTATGCTAAGCTAAATAAGTCAGGCAGAGAAGGACAAATACCATATGTTTGCATGTCTAGGAGGATTAGGAAGAACTTAACAGAGGACCATGTGGGAGAAGAAGGGGAAGAATGGTTGGGGAGAGGGAGGGAGGCAAACTATGAGAGACTCTTGAATGCTGAGAACAAACTGAGGGCTGATGAGGGTGGGGGAGAGAGGAAGGGGGTTGATGGGCATGGAGGAGGGCACTTGTGGGGATGAGCACTTGGGTGTTCTATGGAAATCAACTTGACAATAAACTATTTAAAAATAAATAAATAAGTATTAAAAAACAATAACAATAACAAAATGGTAGTCTGTGTTTACGACTCACTCAGAGATAGGATGGGACTCTGCTTTCATGTCACCTCCACATACCTCTCCTATAAAAAGCCCAAAACACATAAACAAAAATTATGTTGAGATTTTCCCACTCAAGATACACATTATGGGAAAAATATTTTTTAAGTAACTGTTAGATATGATCCACATTTTTCAGAAGAGACAAAGAAGGTAAAAAGGGGTTAAGAAATTTGTTCCAGGAGACAGAGATGGCATGTCTTAGAGCCGGAAATCTAGGTCTGATTGGTGAGCTCTCGTTGTCTGTGCCATGAACATTATCATGCCTTCAAGTGGCCTTGAGAAATGGCGTTTACTTCTCAGTGCCTCATATTTCTCATCTATAAAATGTGGGTTTAGATAAATTGCCTACATGCCTTAAAGGCAGGCTCTGAGGGTAAAATAAATGGATAAATCTAAAAGCACACTGAAAAAAGTTAAAAGACATGGGGAAAACAAAGGAAGGGTTTATCTCCCTTTGTCTTGTCATTTTTAGCTTATTTCATTCCGAAGTCTTGAGTATCTATTGGATGGTCTTAACCAGCTATCCTTTCTATCTACCATGAAGGTGAACTGCAGTGCTCTAAAAAGCACATTTGTATACATCCCTCGCATCTGATCCTCCAAATTTTGAGAGCAGGGATGATGCCCTTTTATTTCTGACAAAGCAAGTCTCCCATTGACTGATTTGCCCAGAGCTGGTGAATGACATGCCCGACATTGCACAGCGCACTGGCGGCAGAGCAGAGCCCTTCTTTGCTGTCTATGTGCTCTATTCACACACACACCAAGGTTCATCATGCCTACACTACATTTTGGCATAAAGGAATCTTTAAATCAGAGCTGGCAGTGTGTGCTGGGCAGGCTCCTAGAGCTTATGGTGAGGAGAAGAGGATTCTCGAGATTTCCTTGTCTGCTTTAATTTCTTCCTTCTTTTCTAAGCTGCCACGCACCTCTTTGAAGTACCTTTTCATCCTCTCAGCCCTGGGTTCTGTTCCCCTTTCTTTTCCTCAGGCCAAGTCTAGGGGGACATGAGGCAAGAAGGGCAGGAGGAATGAGAGCAAGACCACATTGCTATCCCAACAGTTGCTTGATTTAGTTATCATGCCTTGTAGCTGCAACTATTTTTAACTCTTGGTATTTATGTTGTATAAATCATTGAGTGCCTTTTAAGTGGCACAATGGGAGACTTAGAAAAGCTCGCCTGCTCATATACGCCTCTCATGTGTTGAGAATCACTCCAGCTGCGTGATGGATAGATGGGGTTCATTAGATCAGCGGCCTGTACACTTTTTGTTAAAGAGCCAGATAGTAAATATTTCAGGCTTTCAGGACTCCAGTCTTGGTTGCAACTCCCCAGCTCTGCTCTTGTAGTGTGGAAGCAATCATGGACGGTGTGTAAACATGGCTGCATTCCAATAAAACTTTATAAAAACAGGTGGCAGCCCAGATTTGGTCTGTGAGACAAAATTTGCCAATCCATGCTTTATTCTGTCCAGTTTAGTAGATGTTTTAAATTTTCCACTGTAAAACGTGAAAATATTTGTGCCTGAAGTTAGAGGTGATCATTTCCTAAGGAGTGAAACCATAGTTAATAAAATTCTTAACCCTCCGTTGCTGTACGCAGAGCACAGGTCACCTAATAGTAATCACATTTTGGTAACAGTAAGCTTTTTTCATATGAATGAAGTAGAATGTCATCAATTATCTTAAAAATGTTGGTGACAGCTATATAGTCTCTCTGCAAACTTTGGGTTAAAAACAAATCTAATTTTGTCTAAATTAGTTAGACTGACTGGTGAGGCTCAGCTGGGGAGTTGGGTGTCAACTATGGCAGAAGTCTTCTTTTTACTTTCCAAAGTCAATAATCTATAAACTCCAGCTGTGTGGCTTATGCCGTGGGCTGGGCAGGTGCAATTTAGGAAGACAGTCTTGCTCTTAGGCAGCAATTGTTTCTGATGCTCACCAAAGCCAATTCTCACTTCTCTGCTGCTATCACTTCTGTTTCCATGGAAATGGACACCAGCTCGACTAAAACAAGGTAACTGAGGTTTTAAAACAGTGATTATTTGGACTCTCAGTTTCTATGGAAATCACTGCAGTCAAGGATCACTATTTAGATCATGAATTTTTTCATCCCTGACATACCAAACTTTGTGCAATATTCTCATCTGTAAAATGGACATGATCATAGTATCTGCCTCATAGGAACGCTCCAGATAACAAAAGACAAAGAGTAAATTAAAATATATAGTGCAGCTATTAAAAATATGATGAGTGATGAAAGGCAGGTAAGATGTTTCCATTAAAAAGTTAAGTAAAAAAGCAAGATAAAAATTATCTAAATGTTATTATCTCAATAACTTAAAATATGCATAGTGGAAAATTGGAAGTATTATTTGAACAGGATTCTCAATATTAAACTCACAAACTATTTTCATCTTTACATGGTGGGTTTATGTTCAGTGTTTTATCCTAGCTTCTAGAATTATGAATTGCTTTGTATGACAACATTTTAGGTATGCTCGATTTTCATATGATCTGAATATTTCAAAAAAAAAAAAACCTGTAGTGAAGTGGAATGGTGGTTGCTAGGGGCTGGGGGAGGGGGAGGCAAGCTGTTGTTTAATGGATACAGGGTTGCAGTTATGCAGGAAAACTAAGAACTAGAGATCTGTTGTACAACCATGTACAGAGTTAACACTACTGCACTAAACACTTAAAATGGCTAAGATGGTTAATTTTATGTTGAGTGTGCTTTACCTGGATATAAAACTGCTTCTAAATAAAGCACTGAGGTCTCCATCTCCGTACTGCCATGAAATACTTGCTACCATGTATTATTATGTAAAAAAAAAAAGCAAGGCACAAACAATGACAACCACCACAAAAACCAACTGTGAGCTTGTTTCCCAGGGGGCAAAAAGCTGTTTTTTGTTTATACAATATAAAACAATGTTTTGAATTCAACTACTTGATAAAAGCACTTCTCAAGGGATTTAAAATGTCTCCAAAAATAAAATAAGTGTTCTGTGTTGTTTGGGGCAAAGGTTAGTTCTGCCATACAGTACTGGAGTTCCGGGTTCTTCCACTCTCCTGCAGGATGAAGCAAGTGGACTTAGCTCAAATGCCAATACCAGTGACATTTGTTGCTGTTCCTATATATGGCTGGTGCTTGGAGGTTGCTCTCAGATTAAAAGTAACATTACAACTGAAGTAATATGCAGTTGAAAAACAAAGCTTTCTACCAAGAAGGAAGTTGATTTTATTCCATTAGCCCTTCCTGGGAGCTGATTCACTCAGTGTTTGCCCACTGCCATTATTTTAGCTGGGAGAAGAGTGCTATTTCTCTTGCCTCTGTCTCTGTCTCTCTCTGTCTCTCTCTGTCTCTCTCTGTCTCTGTCTCTGTCTCTGTCTCTCTCTCTCTCTCTCTCTCTCTCACACACACACACACACACACACACACACACACACGTTTCTTCTTTCTATAGTGAAGTTGTATCTTAGATAAATTAAAGAACTATTTTATGGAATTCCTTTCTGAGAAACATAAAAAAGAAATCAGAGAATTGTTAAAAAGTAAAACTTCCCAATCCAAACAAGCTACTCTTGTGTACTGCAGGCTAAAGTGACCCAATCTTTCTGAAAACAGTAAGGAGAATATATCAAGGGCCTTAGCAATGTTTACATACCTCAATAAGTTAATTTGTGCCCTGTGAATTTAACTTAAAGAAATTATCCAGAATGTTGACAAAGATGCCTTTGAAGTGGTATTTTTCCCCCCAAGGAGGTAAAACTGAAACTAACTCCAATGCCCTTAGGGGTGAATGGTTAGGGAATTATAACATGCATACACAGATGAGACTTTGTGCAACTATTAAAGATGTTTACAAAAACAATGAAATACTTAGAAACAAATTTAACCAAGGAAGCAAAAGATCTACACAATGAAAACTACAAGACCTTGGTGAAAGAAATTGATGAAGACACAAACAAGTGGAAAAATATCCTGTGTTCATGGGTCAGAAGATTTAATATTGTTAAAATGTTTATACTATCCAAAGCTATTATAGATTCATTGCAGTCCCTATCAAAATTCCAGTGGCATTTTTCACAGATACAGGAAAAAAAAGTTCTAAATCTTTATGGAGACATAAAAGGCTGATAGCCAAAGAAATCCTGAGAAAGAAGAACAAGGCCAGAAGTATCACACTTCCTGATTTCAAACTATACTTCAAAGCTAAAGCAATTAAAACAGTATGGCACTGGCATAAAAATAGACACATAGACTAGTGGAATGAAGTAGAGATATACTAAGTTCAGTGAATGATACAGTCTGATACAATTTATATAAAAATTTAGAAATACACAAAGTACTTCTAGTTAAGATGGGGTAAGCACACTCCATCCTGTTTCTCCCACTGAGTAGTCAGTAAAAGCCCTGGACAGAATACATGGTGTGTCTATCTGAGAACTCCAAAAAGGAAATAATATTAGGCTGTCTGAGGAAGAAAACATGAACTTGAAGTAAGATTGATGTGTTGGTGATTGTCCTGCCTTTTCTTTACCCTGTATATTCTGGTGTTGGTTCCAAGGCATCAGAATCCTGGAACAACTCACTGAATTGAGAGAAAACACTCTAAAAGAAGCTCTCTCTTTCTTGTCAGAGGCATAGGAAGAGGAGCCCATATTAGACAGAGAATGGGGGAAAACTTCTGTATGTTTTCTTTTTCTCTCCAGTCCTGAAAGTGAAATCTGGGGGAGGCAATGGTGGCTTCAGTGGCCAGGCAGGCATCTAAAATTCTGAAGAAGATGAATCCTCCTCTCAACCACTACTGTTGTCCGAAGAATAAGAGAAGATCTATTGCTTCTCTCTATATATATCCCCCCACTAGTTGTCCTTGGAAGCAACCCCAATGGTGAGAAGTGCACAGCAGTCTAGGGAGACAAAAACACTGGATTTCTAGTCAGAGACTAGAAATGGGCTCCTGGGAGAGAGTGTGGAGGTTGTGGGGAGCAGGAAGCTTGAGAAAGAGATACATGAAGTTGTGGGTGAGCTCCTGGGCCCAACCTCCAAGATGCATATGGGTGGATTTGATTCTGAACTGACTACTTTGAGAAATGAACTCTGGTGGTGGGCCACCATCCAGGTCCTTAGCTGGCCCCTGTGTAGCACATACATGATTAACACTGTAATACTTGGAAAGCAGAACTTGAGGTCCCAGCCACACTTCAGGAGTCCTCAGACTGTACTTAGGACCAACTGGCTATAAGTTTGAGGGTGCTCACAACACTTTTAGGTTTGACAATTCACTAGAATGACTCCCAGAACTCAAGAAAGTGTTATACTTAAAATTACAACTTCATTATAAAGGGTGAGATCTGGGCAGGGGAGTGGGGGGAATCCTGAATGCAGAGCTTCTATGCCCTCTTCTGGAGTTAGGCCATGTCACTTTCCTGGCACATCAATGTGTTCGCCAACCTGGAAGCTCCACTGAGCTTTGGTATCAGAGTTTTTATTTGGTTTCATTACATAGGCATGATTGATGAAATCCTTGGCCCATGTCATTGAACTCAATCTCCAGCCCCCTACTTCTCCCCAGAGATTGGTCTGGCCCAAGGTTACTACCCTTTAATCACCTGCTTGGTCTTTATGGTGATGAAGTTCCATCCTAAAGCTATTTAAGTGACCAGCTTGAGTCACCTTATTAGTATAACAAAGACACTCCTATCACTTAAGAAATCCCAAGGGTGGACAGAACTAGAACGCATCATGCTAAGCAAAATAAGTCAGTCAGAGAAAGACAAATACCATATATTTCACTCATATGTGGAATTTGAAAAATAAAACAGATCAACATAGGGGAAAGGAACAAAAAATAAGATAAAGAGCAGAGAGGGAGGCAAACCTTAAGAGAATACAGAGAACAAACCACAGGTCTCCCCTCCTCTGGAGGGGAGTTGAGTGGGGGATGGGCTAGATGGGTGATGGATACTAAGGAGGGCACTTGTGATGAGCACTGGGTGTTACATGTAAGTGATGAATCACTAAATTCTACTTCTGAAACCATTATTACACTACATGTTAACTAACTTGGATTTAAATAAAATTTTTTTAAAAAATCACAAGGGTTTTGGAAGCTCCCTGCCAGGAACCTGTGACACAGAATACACAAATTATTACACCACAGCATCTAATAAGTACTCTTTGATTAGGATGAGAGATTCTATCCTTCCCAGAAGATAAAAGACACGTTCCAAAGCCAGAAGGTATAGTATAGTAAAAGAGAGAAGGCAAGCATTTTTTAAAAATACATTTTGCTTCTGAACTTAATCCAGTTCAAGGTGCATACAGCTAAGCAATTCAATGAATGCCTTTTAAAAATAAGAGCTACTACACAGAATTTTCTTTCACTTCTCAAGTGTGAGTTTTGTAGGTGTTGGTAGCGTGTTTACTAGAAATCCTTTTCTATTAGCCAAAGACAACCGTTTTTGGGATCTTTGCTTTACAAAATGCTCTGCTCCACAGGCATGTCCCCAGCTGAAATGTGTTTTAGATGTTTTTCAATGTTGTCAAATCATTTTTCTGTAAGGAAGTGTTAAGAGTGAAAAAAAGAGATTGAATCCTAGGGTTAGTCAGGTTCTCAAGGTCTTCTTCTTGTTCAGTCCTATATATGATACCTGAAAATATGCAGAGGCACACTTTTTCAGCTGATGATTTTCGCTCTGATCCTTGGAATCTGAATGAAAGATCAGGGGGACTGACAAAAAGATGAGGACATTCTATCAAGGATGTAGGAGAACAGACCTTCCTGCAGGCAGAAGAGGGGTCCTATCCTATCCTGCTTCTGATTCAAGAAAGATGGTGGTTAAGAATCTGTCTCATGGCTCTTCTTAGTTATCAATCAGGAATTTTAGCACAAGGAAATTTACTGCTAAGGATAACTAAAACAGATAAAATAATAGCTAACATTTTTATGCCATTACGTGTCAGGTACTGTGCTAGAAGCTTTCCTTGGATGATCTCACTTAATTTTGAAAACAATTCTATATGGTAGACACTATTGCTGTCATCACTTTACGGCTCAGAGAGGTCAGATAACTTTCTCAAGGTCCCTCAACTAAGGGAGATTGTTCTAAACTTTAAACCTTAACTCTAGAATACATATTTTTAGTGGTTAACACAAACACTGAATTCCAATTTAATTTAATTTTTTAATGTTTATTTATTTAATTAAAGAAGAGGGGGAGGGCCAGAAAGAGGGGAGGGAGGGACAAGAATCCTGAGCAGACTATACAGTCAGTACAGAGCCTGATATGGGGCTCAAACTCACAAACCATGAGATCATGACCCAAGCCAAAATCAAGAGCTGGACACTTAACAAACTGAGTCACAGGTGCCCCTCCACTTTAATTTTAATGACATGTATGGGTTGCTGATTTCTTTTGCCTGAGGCTGAGTCTTTTGTCTTCAGATCTTCCTGTATGTCATTTATTTGTGGGAGATGCACTGTCACCTTGGACAGGGGTAGGGAAGTTTGGGTAGCTGGAGTCCTGGAGTGAGTTGGTATCAAGAATACAGGTGAAAGAAACAAAATGAAACCCCCCAAATGGTCCCTAGTACCAGAATCTAATTCTATAACTGATGGCTTCAGAGTCTATTTTTTTAATCTAGACAAATTCCTTGGGAACATCCCACTCGAGGGCATGTTACCAGCTGGATGTCACTACACAATAACTTTTCTAGATGATTAGTGCCACGAAGAATGTTGGCCTGAAATTGCCTCACAGATTATTAACTGTCCAGGGTCACGGTAATTTAGTAAGTGAGGGTTCTTCTGGGTTTTAGATGACAAATAGCCTTCACTGTGAAAGGCTCAGGGATGGAGCAATGAAAAGAAGGTTTTATGGAGTCCCATCAGAGAATGAACCCAGGGTCTCTCTCTGTTTATTCACCCTCAAATCCTTCCTGTGGTGTCTGACTGTACTTGTTCAGGTGTTACAGTTAATAAAATACACACAGTTGCTGCTCTGTGAATTGTCTTCAAGAAATTCAACCAAGCATCATGGGACTACAGAGATGAATCACCTGTCATTTCTGCCTTGGAAATCAAAAGATCAACATGAAAGATAAGATGAATGTGTGAATCACAAGGCAGGACATGTAACAAGTAGTACGTGAGAGAGAGTGAGAGAAAAAAGCAAAATGATGAGGTTTCCAAAGGAGAGAGTGGTCATCTCCTCTTGTTGGGAACCAAAGAAGGCTTCACCTAAAAGGTGGAATTTTAACCCAGAGATTTCAAACTGGAAGCCAACATCTGAATCTAGCCCATAGATATGGGAACAGTAAAGGAATACAGACTGCATGAGACAGCATACCAGACAAGCATCAAAATTGTATAAAACTCTGCTCTGGGTTTGTTGCAATAGAGACTGAACAGGAGAATTGAGAGATTGAATTAAAAGGTGGGCCAGGACTATATTAGGGAATCTAATATGCCAAAGAATTGGAATTTTCCTTCTTATTGAGTATATGACAGAAAAAAGGGTCCCCACAAGGTAGAATTATCCTGTAACTCTCTAGCCCTCCTCTCCTAGGGAAAAGTTAGAAATGTTGGAAATGAACATTATGAAAAGACTTTGGTCATTCCTGCTTATTTGGTGATAGTATTTGTGCCAAAAAGGTACTGGGAAATCCCCAAGAGGATTAGCAGATGCAATATTTTTGTGATTAAACCAAGAAATAAGTATATCTTAAATTGCATGTCACTATTAATAAAATGTATTCTGGGTGAACCTCACTATTAATACAATACACCAGGATTCCCAAAGGAGCCAGCTCTGAACCATGGCCCCCTTGGAATAAATCACACCTGCCATTCTTCTTGCTCTCTTCCAAGCAGCCAGTCTCTGCTCTGGGTATTTCAGGTTGGAAGAACTCCACCTTTAGTCTCACTTTATTTGCATTTAATATGACAATTATAGGTCTTGCTGATCTACTCACAGGCAGTTTTCCAGAAGACCTGTCTCACCTTGTGTAGATAAAATCAATTATGCTGATTCAATTCCATTGGCAGCACATGTGGGACAATTATTACCAGGTTCTCTACTTCTCATTCCTGATTTAGATTTGTAGCTTATTTTAATCACTTCTCTTATTCTTGCCCTTCATCTCTGTCTGAATTCAGGTCCTGGGGTTACTCTCTGCCTGAGGAATGATGAATTCAGCATTGCTACTCCAGAGTCAGTATAGAATTGTTTGAATGGAAAGCTTCATCTGTTATGTGGCTATGTCTTGGTGCCACAGAAACTTAGCTGGCTTTTCCAGAATCTGATGACATTGTTAAACAGAGCTGGGAGACCAGGCTCATAGGCCTAACTTTGCCAATAACTTTCCATGGTGGACAACTGTGGATTGTATCCCCAGTATCAATTTTCTCTTCTCTTCACAATAGCATCCAACATTTCTCAGCCATGAGGTTTGGGTGAACTGATCCTACCTCCAGCTCTAGGGCTAGGCCCTCTTTGCCTCAAACAAGTCTGCATAGTCCATTGCAGTGGTCACAGTGATGGGTTCAGAGGTATACCACATGCCAAGCCAAGTGAAGGCCAAGCTAGGGCCAACAAAACTAACTTCTGGGACACTGGTTGAATTATTGGAGAAATGGAATCCAGTGGGGAAATATGTAGTTGTAGTTCCAGGGTGTCTCAGGGTCCATTTTTGGTACCATAATAGGAGAGCCAGAGAATGAGAGAGGGAAGGAAAGAGAGAATGTGAAAGAGAGAGGGAGAGAGAGAAACACGCTAATCCCAATATCAATCTCATCATTGGGGTCCCAGATCAAATCTTATCTAAAGACAGACATACTCCTGGATGGTTCTGTTACATGAACCAATAGGTTCTCTCTTTGTGTAAGCCAATTTGGGTTGAGATTTACATTTCTTGCAGACAAAAGCATTTGAACTGCCATGTGGTAAGCCAAATATGGTAAGTTACTTTCCTTGACTGAACCTCAGTTTTTTCATCTGCCACACAAAGGGCTGGGCAGGTTAAGCTCCATTCCAGCTCTGAGAGTCTGAGACTTTTTAAAGCTTTTGCTTCCAAATCTTAATAATGTGTCTGGCCATTTTCCCTGAAGAAAGGACGCATGAATATAGATCTTATTTATCAATCTGTAGTTGGTGGTAGGGGTGGATCAGAAAAGCCACTCTGAGGAAAGTGTTTATTTTAGTTGAGGCAAGATGAATGAGAGATGGTGAGGATGGAACACCTGGTGTACTGGTGCACTGGTGTGGGAACAGCCAGTTGGAAATGGGAGATTTGGGAACAGGTTGGTTTGATGTCTTCATAACAAAATTGTAAAAGTAAGCATCTGTCCATCCTTGAGTCCATATGACCTCTCCTCTGGCATTTCTGCCTTCACAAAGATTCTCCTCTCCCTCATATATGTACCTTCCATTTCTATAATAACTACAAATTCCTTGAGGACACGGGCCATGGTTTCATGGACTCAGTGCCTCTAGAGTGCCTAGCTTTCTATGGACAGGATGCGTTGAATTTCAACCCACAAGATGAGTAAACTCTCAAAAGTGGGAAAAAGCAAGACAGACTTTGACAATGAAAAGGAGACAGGCTGGCTGCAATAGGACTTAGATAGGAAAGGAAAGGAAATGGGGCTACAAAATTATAGTTAGAGAGACTCTCAAATGCCAAGATAAGGTATTGGGGCCACAAGTTGCCTTTACATAGGAAATTAAACAACAAGGTTATCAAAGGACACATCTGTATAACCAAAATGCATTCCATCTCTTTAACTATCCAGGCCATTGACGGATCATTTGGCAACAGGGAATTTGTGTGAGCTGAAAATACATTATGCTCTGGAGACAGCTTGGGGAGTTTCTGGCTTTAGCTTTTACTCTTGGCAACCTTCCAAGAATAATCAGTTATATATTTAGGCTCATTCCCCCACAGGTGTGGACAATCAGGGTGTTGGGAAAGAGGATAACTCATGTAGGAATGCAGCACATTCAGACAGTTATTGGAGGTGGACCCAGAACAAGCCAAGCCCAGCATTGATCTAACCCCCTCCAATACACACATATTGTGTTTAGCATCTGTTCTTATCCAAATCCTCAGAGGAACCTGGATTCTGAACAGGCTGTGAACTACTCTTTCAACTCAACATATCCAAAATATCCAAAAAGCAAATTCATTCTTGTCCTCACTCAACCCTAATCTTCTGCCTGACTTACCATTTCCATTTATCTCTTTTCTAACAGAGCACCAATATCTTCTCAATCTTCCAGGCCTGAAAACTGACAGTCATCTTAGTCTCAACTTACTATTGCTGCCCCTTTATCTTAACAGTCTCTGAGTCTTGCCAGTTTTCACCCTCTCCATCTTGTCCTCTTTCTGGTAAGGGCTCTGATAACTCCACGCTCATATTTTCACTGAGCCTTAAGTGAACAACTGTTCACAATCACTCAATCAGCCTTTATTTTTTGAAACAACCTCAAACTTACAGAAAGTTGTAACAACAATATAAACCATTTGAGAATATGTTGCTAATATGATGCTCCATTACCCTTTAATATTTTGGTGACTGCAAAAACCATAATACAACCATCAAATTCAGGAAGTTAAAATTGGTACATCACTACAATCTAATCCTCAGACTCCAAGTTTTCCCAATTTGTTTCAGTACCCTTTTAGTAATAGGATGCAGCTCAGGATTGCTGATGTATTTAGTTGTTATGTCTATTTAGTCTTCTTCACACTGTAATAGTGTCTGTCTTTCTTTGATTTTTTAAAACTTTGACATTTTTGAAGATTATAGATCCTTTATTTTGTAAAATGTCCCTTGATTTGGGTTTGTTTGATATTTCCTCATGATTAGACAAGTTATGCATCTTTGGCAGGAATATGACAGAAGTGATATAAAGTGTGTCTTACTGTATCTAAGGTGGCACATGATGACTTGTCTCATTGCTTAACTTTGATAATTTAATAAAGGGCTGCCTATTAGGATATAAAGTTATTCTTCTTCCCTGTGTAACTTACAAGTTTTTCTTGGTTGGTACTTTAAGACTATGTTGATATTTTATTTCTCCTCAAACTTTCATTTATTGTGTCCCATTGATATGGATCAATTGATCCATTATTTTAAAAATTAGTTATAACCTAAAAAAAAAAATTAGTTATAACCTGTTACTATTGCTCATTTAAAAAGTTTTTTTTTTTTAATTTCTGAGAGAGAGAGAGAGAGAGACAGTGTGAGCAGGGGAGGGGCAGAGAGAGAGGGAGACACAGAATTCAAAACAGACTCCAGGCTCTGAGCTAGCTGTCAGCACAGAGCCCGACACGGGGCTTGAACCCACAAACTGTGAGATCATGACCTGGGCCGAAGTTGGAGGTTTAACCGACGGAGCCACCCAGGGGCCCCCACTATTGCTCATTTTGATGCACTAATTATCTTAGATTTGAATAGAAGCCTCTTGGAGATGGCTTCTGTGCTCCTTTGGCATGATCCCATCAATATTTGAACACCTAGACTTATATTGTACTTGTCCTCCTCCTGCCCTTGAATAAATCATTTCTTCAAGGAGCCCTGATCCTTTTATAGAAGAATGGTATTTAGAAAGGAAGATCTGGTGTGACTATTGATGTTAGGGTGTCAACTGCTCCCAGGCCTTCACAGCGATGAGTTAGGGAATTTATATTTACACATTTACATCTATATTTATTTCCATGTCAATATATATATATATATATTTAAAAACCTTAAGTTCT
>NW_027551573.1:10159654-10358615 GCF_008692635.1 Crocuta crocuta | reverse complement strand
ACACCAATATCATTCATTCATTCCAATATACATAAAATCTACCATCTGAAATGTCTTTTCTTTTTAAAAGAATCTTCTGAAGAATAGAAGTTTTAAATTTTGATGAAGCCCAAGTTATCAGATTTTTTATGGATCATGTTTTTTGTATCATCCCAAAAAAACTTTGTCTAACCCAATGTCACAAAAGTTTTTCTCCTTTCTTCTATAATTTTTTAAAAAATGTTTAATTTTTATTTATCTTTGAGAGTCAGAGAGAGAGACAGCATAAGCAGGGGAGGGGCAGAAAAAGAGAGAGACACAGAATCTGAAGCAGGCTCCAGGCTCTGGGCTGTCATCTCAGAGCCTGATGCAGGGCTCAAACCTACGAACCATGAGATCATGATCTGAGCCAAAGTCGGACGCTCAACCAACCTAGCTGCTCAGTTGCCCCTCTTCTAAAAATTTTATAGTTTTAGGTTTTATGATTTTGTGTACAATCCAATTTGTAAATTTGTGTACATGATATGAAGTATGAGTAACGATTCATTTTGTTGTGTATGTATATCCAATTAGTCCAGACCATTTAATGAAAAGACTATGATTTCTACATTGAATTGCCTTTTCACCTTTGTGTAAAAAACAACAGATGAGGGTGATATGAGCAAGATGGTGGCATAAGAAGCTTCAGGCCATCATTCCCCACTCCCAGAGACACCAAATAAACTGCAATATATTGGCCAATATACTATTATGGATATTCTAGAAGTCAGCTTTGAAGCTGAAGGACCCAGGAGAACATGTAGCCAAGAAAAAATGACTGAAAATACGAGGAAAGTTTGTGCTATTTTGCATACTCTAGTCCTTTCCCCACTCAATGCAGTGCATCCCAATTGGGAAGAAACTTCTGAAGTCCTGTCTCCTCCCTGGGAAGAGAAAGCAAAGAGCGGAATTTGTTTCCAACATTCTGGCTTGGCTGGTGGCTGCCTGAGGAACTGATTTCTGTTGTATACTTTGGAGCACTGATGGCAACAGCAGCATTGTTTAGACACTAGATTGAGACCATGCTGAAAAACAGTGGCGAGCACTGCAGCATATTTGAGCAACAGGGCATCTGAGGTTCCACAGGCAGACATCAGGGGAACAAGAGATTATAGGCAAAGGAATACAATAGAAGCAGAAACAAAAACTTCTGAGAAGAAACCAGGGTGAACCTCTTAGAGAAATTAAGATAGTTAAAAGCATTCATATGTACCAAAAAAAAAGCACACACACAAGCACAGAAAATATGAATACCACAAAAAAAAGTGAGAGCTCCCAGAATCTCGAGGTAGGCTGATTAGTAAAGATCTTCCCTTGTACAAAGTCAATCTATAAAGAGAGTATTTGGTCAAATGCTCAAGCCTCAACAAGAGATCACAAGGCATACACAGAAACAGAAACAGGGATACTCAGGCAGATGAAAAGAATCAAACAAATCGCCAGAAACTGGCCCTAAAGATACACAGATCTCTGAATTACTTGACAAAGAATTTAAAACACCTGTCTTGAAAATGCTGCATGAGATAAAAGAGAACACACATGGGTAACTAAATGAATCAGAACAAAGATGCATGAACAGAATATCAACAAAAACAAACTATAAAAGAGGAGGCAAGATGGCGGAGAAGTAGGGAGCTCTGTACATTTTGCTTGCCTCCATCTTTCAAACAGAGAAGGTTTAAAGCCATACGACACTGAACCGCAGGAGTCTGGGAGGAAGAGACAGAGTCCACTAAGAAGACAGCCTCATAGGTGTGTGATTGCGAACTGGGGAAGAGAAAAACAGACTGGGATTGGAGAAACAGAGAGGGGAGGGAGCACCCTTCACGGAGAGCCGCGGAGAGATGAGGGGAAGAGAAAGAGTGGCTAAAACTGCTCATAGCACTGTCCCTGGAGAAGAGAAATACCTGGCCTGGGACGGAGAGGGATCCTAACATCCCATCCGTAACCGCAGGGCATTCAGAGAGTGATACTATTTCTAGCTGTGCTGCTGTCTTTGGGCTGGGTGCCCTGGTCACAAGCAGCACCAGGAGAAACTGCTCGGCTGCTCTCCCAGCTCCATCACCAGCTGGAAAGTGGCCGGGCCTGTGGGATTACATTTCAGGTGGTATCAATAAAGCGCAGGGACTAAGATCTGGAAACGAGGTGGGGCTTGGGATATAGAACACGGCCCAGCTTGGCTACAACTGTGGCACAGGGAGATCAGACCCAAAAGAGAAATTTGCAATGCTTGGTTCGAGAAGGGACTGAGGCGCCGCCATTTTTCTCCCCACAACCACCAAGGCGTGGCCTCAGGGAAGGGCCCAGGGGACCGCAGTGGAGGCGAGACCTGCCTACACCAAACCACGTTGATCTGCACTGTAGAGCTGCTTTTTTTTTTTTACCAGAGCCGGGGGCAAGACCAACATTGATGGTCTTGCTGTGATGAATTCTAGATCAATTCTTTCTATTCAGATATCTTTTCTCTTGTCTCATTCGTATCCCTCCCCTCTGCTGGACTGGACACTCTGATCATTGGTTTGCTTAAACAGTCACATTTAATCCATTCTCTAGATGCATATTCTACACCTCTGTCGTTACCTTCCTTTCTCTCTCTCTCTCTGGAATAATCAGACTATATAGTTTCTTGGGGTAACAGTATCTTCATTTCTTTCTCCTCTCCTCCTACCATACTCTCCTCTTTCTCTCTCTGAACTAAGCCTCTTAGTTTCTCTGCCTGGTCATTGTCCAATTTCACTTTCTACGCACCCCTGTCATTTCTCTCCTTGTATATGCTCTTCCATCAGTACTACATACACCCTGCTCTTTATTTGTAGCTGAGAATTCTGGTTTTATTCTTTTAGACTGTGCTTTGTCTTTTGGGTTCTTTTTCTTTTTCTTTTCTTTTTCCCTTTCGGTTTGCTTGCTTGTTGGATTTGTCTGTGCGTTTGCGTGCCTTGGTTCCCTGTGTATTTGTCTGTCTGTTTTCCTTTTCAGGGCTACCTCAAGAAACAAACCAAAGTACGCAGGGTGGAGAGTCTTAAATACCACTATGAGTGGGGAAATAAAATAACCAAAGACTCAACAAAAAAAACCAAGAGACACCATTAAAAGAATACTTCCTGAACAGACAGGCCCTAGACAGTCAATGAGCCTTTTTAAATATAGCAGTATGCACAGGTGCAGAGTGCATAACAAACTTCTAAAACTGACAAGAGACAGAAAGCTAGCCCAAATGATAAAACAGAAGAACTTTCTTCTAAAGCAATTACAGGAAGAAGTGACAACTGCTCAAACAGCTATAAGCAACATAACTGAACAAGAATTTAGAACAATAGTCATAAAATTAATCACTAGGCTTGAAAAAGGCATGGAAGACATCAGAGAAGCTATTGCTTAAAAGACCAAGGACCTTAAAAATAGTTGTGATGAATTAAAAAATGCTATAAATGAGATGCATAATAAAATGGAGGCGTCCAATGCATGGATTGAAAAGGCAGAGAGGAGAATAGGTGAATTAGAAGATAAAATTATAGAAAAAGGGGAAGCCAAGAAAAAGAGAGATAAACTGATTCAGGAGCACGAAAGGAGAATTCGAGAACTGAGTGATACAATCAAACGGAACAATATCAGTATCACAGGAATTCCAGAAGAGGAAGAGACATAAAAAGGCACTGAAGGAGTACTTGAACAAATTATAGCTGAGAACTTCCCCAATCTGGGGAAAGAAACAGACATTGAAATCTGAGAGGCACAGAGAACTCTCAGACATAACTTGAACATCGATCTTCTGCATGACATATCATAGTGAAACTGGCAAAATATAAGGACAAAGAGAGAATTCTGAAAGCAGCTAGGGATAAAAGGGCACTAACACATAAAGGGAGACCTATCAGAGTGGTGACAGACCTATCTACTAAACTTGGCAGGCCAGAAAGGAATGGCAGGAGATCTTCAATGTGATGAACAGAAAAAATATGCAGCCAAGAATCCTCTATGCAGCAAGCCTGTCATTCAGAATAGAAGGAGAGATCAAAGTCTTCCCAAATAAACAAAAATTGAAAGAATTCGTCACCACTAAACCAGCCCTACAAGAAATGCTAGGGGGGACTCTATGAGGGAAATGTTGCAAGGAACACAAGGTACCAGAGACACCACTGCAAGCATGAATCCTACAGAGAACGCAATGATTCTAAACCCATATTTTTCAATAATAGCACTGAATGTAAATGGACTAAATGCTCCAATCAAAAGAATGGATAAAAAAAATAAAATTCATCTATTTGTTGTCTACAAGAGACTCATTTTAGACCTGAGAACACCTTCAGATTGAAAGTAAGGGGATGGAGAAATATCTATCATGCTACTGAAAATCAAAAGAAAGCCAAAGCAGCCATACCTATATCAGACAAACTGGACTTTAAAGTAAAGGCAGTAACGAAGGATGAAGAAAGACATTATATGATAATTACAGGGTCTATCCATCAGGAAGAAAAATAAACTGTTAAAGAGAGCCAAATAGAATTTCTGGAGCTGAAAAGTACAATAATTGGATTAAAAAGTTATTAGAGGGACTCAACAATAAACTTGATCAGGCAAAAGAAAAAATCAATAAACCTGAGGACAGGTCACTTGAAATTATCAAGTAAAAGAAGCAAAAAAAGAAAAGAATAAGGAAAAATAGGGAGAGTCTAAAAGACTTATGGAACACTATCAAGCAGATAAATATGGGAATCCCAGAAGAAAAGAGAAAGAAAGGGACAGAAAATTTACTTGAAAATATAATGCCTGAAAACTCTCCCAATTTGAGGAAATAAATGGACATAAAGTTCAAGAGGTTGAAAGAATTTCAAGTAGGATAAACCCAAAATTTCCCACACTAAGACACATTACAAACAAACTGTCAACTTCAACCACAAAGAGAGAATCTTGAAATTGGCAAGAGAAAAGTGAGTTATAGACAAGTGAGCTTCTGCAAGATTATCTGTGGATTTCTCAGCTGACTTTGTAAGCCAGAAGGCAGTAGGATGATAAATTCAGGGTACTGAAAGAAACAAAACAAAATGTGTCAATCAAGAATACTATATCCAGAAACTGTCCTTCAAAAATGAAAGAGAAATTAAGGTGTTTCCAGATGAGCAATAGTTGAGGAAGTTTATTGCCACTAGGACTGTCCCACAATAAATGCTAAAAGGAATCCTTTAAGCCAGAATGAAAAGATGCTAGACATTAACATGAAGCTACATGAGACTGTAAAGTTCCCTAGTAAAGGTAAACATTTGAAAAAAATAGAGACACCTGTAGCATTTGAATTGGGTGCATAAACCTGCTTTTAATTATTGTAGGTAATTTTTTAAAAGCATAAAAATAAATATAAATTTATATTAATGGGTACGCAATATATAAAGATGTAATTTGTGGCATTAGTAACATGAAGTGGGGTGAAAGAAGAGCAGAGTCTTTGTGTGTCATTAAAGTTAAGTTGTTGTTAGCTTAAAATAGATTGCTATAATTTTTAAATGGTTTATGTAATTACAATAGTAACTACAAGGAAAATATCTATGAAATATACACAAAAGGAAATGAGAAGGGAGTCACCACAAAAAAATTCAATGAAACACAAAAGAAAGCAGTAAGAAAGGAAAGAAGGGACAGGAAAGCTGGAAGATACATAGAAAACAAAATGGCAATAGAAGT
Organism: Crocuta crocuta; assembly: GCF_008692635.1. Taxonomy (NCBI): domain Eukaryota; kingdom Metazoa; phylum Chordata; class Mammalia; order Carnivora; family Hyaenidae; genus Crocuta; species Crocuta crocuta. The sequence goes on along the minus strand of NW_027551573.1, from coordinate 10,352,921 downwards.
CCTTCCTTATCAGTGATTACCTTAAACATATATGGATTAAACTTCCTAATCAAAAGACATAGACAGGTTGAACTGATAGTTAAACAGGCTCCAACTAAATGCTCACTACAAGACTCACTTTAGATCTAAGGACACACATAAGCAGAAGGTGAAAGGATAGAAAAATATTCCCTGCAAATATTAACCAAAAGAGAGCAGCAGTGGCTATCCTAATATCAGACTTTAAGTCAAAAACTGTTAAAAGATATAAGTTGGGCATTATATAATAATAAAAATGGTCAATTTGTCAGGAAGATGCACCAAACATCAGAGCAAAGATATGAAGCAAACTTGACACAATTGAAGTGAGAAATAGACAGTGCCAGAGTAATAGTAGAAAACTTTCAAAAATAGATTGAATAACCAGAAAGAATATCAGTTAGGAAACAGAGGACTTGAGCCATTAGACCTAACAGACATACAGAACACTCTACCCCAAATCAGCAAAATTCACATTCTTCTCAAGTGTGTATGGAACATTCTCTAGATCTAGATCAAGCACCTGTTAAGCCACAAAACAACTGTTAACAATTTTAATTGACATTGTAATATCTTAAATTTTTTAAACAAATGAAACCATGCAGTTATCTTTTCCAACCACAGTGGAGTGAAATTAGAAATCAGTAAGAGGAAGAAAGTTGGAAAATCCACAAATATTGGAAAATAAACAACACACTCCTAAACAACCAATGGGCTAAAGAAGAAAAGACAGAGGAAATTAGAAAATCTCAGGAATAATGAAAATGAAAACACAGCATAGCAAAATTTATGGATTCTGTGAAATTTGTAGCTATAAATACTTACATTAAAAAAGAGGATTGGACCTCAAATCAACAACCTAAACTTACACCTCAGAGAACTCAAAAAAGAACAAACTAAACCCAAATTTAGTGGAAGAGACAAAATATTAGAGAGTAGAGCAGGAATAAATAGAGAATAGGGAAAAATAGAAAAAAATCAATGAAGCTAAGAGTTTTTTGAAAATATCAACAAAATTGACAGATGTTTAGCTAGTTTAACTAATACAAGAGATAGAAGACTCAAATGAATAAAATAAAAAATTAATGAGTGGACATTACAAGTGATGTCACAAAAATAAAAATAATTATAAAAGAGTAACATGAAAAATTATAGGCAACAAATTAGATAACCTAAATGAAATGAGTAAATTTCCAGAAAAAACATAACTACCATGATTGAATCAGGTAGAAATAGAAAATCAGTATAGACAAATATAGCTAGTGAGATTGGAGCAGTAATCAAAAATGTACCAACAAAGAAACTCAGAATCACATGACTTCACTGGAGAATTCCATCAAATGTTTAAAAAAGAATTAATACCAATTCTCCACAAACTCTTGCAAAAAAGAACTGAAGAAGAGGGCTGCTTCCAAATTCATTCTATGGGGCTAGGGTTACCCTGATCTCAAAGCTAGAGAAAGATACTATAAGACGAAACAAACAAAAAGCAAAAACAAAAATAAAACTTCCCTAAACACCCAAAAGGCTTACAAAAATGCCTTTGATGAGTACTGATGCAAAAATCACCAATAAAATATTAGCAAGCTTAAATCAACACCATATTAGAATGATTGCACATTGTGACCAAGTTAGATTTATTCCTGGAATTCAAGGATGATTGAATAAAAAATCAATCAGTTTAATATACCACCATACCAGAATGAAGGGGAAAACCCCACATTATCATTTCAATTGATCCAAAAATATCAGTGATAAAATTCTACACCCCTTCATGATCAAAACACTCAACAAATTAAGAATAAAGTGAAACAACTTCAACATAATAAAGGCTATGTATGAAAAGCTGTCAGCAAACATCATACTTAGTCATGAAAGACCAAAAGCTTTTCCTCTAAGATCAGAAATAAGATAAGGATGCTTACTTTTATTCAACAAAGTACTAGAATTACTAGCCAGAGGAATTCTCCATGAAAAATAAATAAAGTCATCCAAATTGGAAAGGAAAACATAAAACTATCTCTGTTTGAAGATGACATAATATTATATATAGAAAACCTTCAAGATTTCACAGAAAACATGTATTAGAACTAATAAATGAGTTCAGCAAAGTCGTAGGATACAAAATCAACCCATAAAAGTCTACTGTATTTCTACACATTAGCAATGAACAATCAGAAAAGGAAATTAAAAAATCAGTTCCATTTACAATAGCATGCAAAAGAAAAAACAGTCAAAGCTAACCAAGGAGATCAGAGACTTATACACTAAAACCTACAAAACATTACTGAAAGTGATGCAAGAAAACACAAATTAATGGAAAGATATCTTTTGCTTATGGACTGAGAGACTTCATATTCTTTAAGATGTCAATACATCCCAAAGCAACCTACAGATTCAGTGCAGTCTCTATCAAAATCTCAGTGGCACTTTTTATAGAAATAGAAAAATTCATGCTAAAATTCATGTGGAATGTCAAGGGACCTCAAAGGACCAACACAATTTTGAAGATGAAGAATAAATCTGGAGGTCTCATGGTTCCTGATTTCTAAACATACTACAAAGCTGAAAGACAGACATATAGAACAATGAAATAGAATAGAGCCCAGAAGTACACCTCTGTGCATACAGCCAAATGATTTTTTACAAGAGTGCCAAGACCACTCAATAGGGAAAGGAAAAATAGTGTTAGAAAGACCTGATATGCACATACAATGGAATGAAGTTGGAGTCTTACCTTACACCATATTAAAAAAAAATAATTCAAATGGATTAAAGACCCAAATATAGATCCAAAAAGATAACATTCCCAGAAGAAAACACAGGAGAAATCTTCATAACATTGGATTTGGCAATGATTTTTTTTAATATGACACCAAAAGCATAGGCAACAAAAGCAAAAATGGACAAATGGAACTACATCAAACTTATCTGTATTGAAGGACTCTATGAACAGAGAAATGGCAACATAGAGAATGGGAGAAAATATTTGCAAATCATGTATCTAGTAAGAGGCTCATATCCAAATTATATAAAGAATTGCTACAACTTAACAACAACATAAAACAAGTAACCTGATTAAAAATGAGCAAAGGACTTGAGTAGACATTTCTCCAAAGCTGATATACAAATGGTCTAACAAACATGATTTTTAAAAAATATTTATTTTGAGAGAGAGCATGTGAGCAGGGGAGGGAGAAACAGAGAGAGAGAGAGAGAGAGTGTGTGTGTGTGTGTGTGAGAGAGAGAGAGAGAGAGAGAGAATCCCAAGCAGGCTCCTTGCTGTCAGCATGGAGTCTGATGCAGGGCTCGATCCCATGAACCGTGAGATCATGACCTGACCTGAAATCAAGAGTCATCACTTGAGCAACTGAGCCACCCAAGTGCTCCCTGATTTTTAACATCACTAATCATTAGTGAAATGCAAATCAGAACTACAATGAGTGATCACCTACATTCATTAGTTTGGCCACTACATAAAAACAAAACAAAACAGAAAATAACAAATATTGGCGATGATGTGGAGAAATTAGAACTCTCGGTGCAGCCAGTATGAAAAACAGTATGGAGTTTTCTCAGAAAATTAAAGATAGAATTATCACATGATCCAATAATGCCACTTTAGATACATATCTGATAGCATTGAAAGCAGGGTCTTGAAAAGATATTTATACCCCTATGTTCATAAGGGACATTTGTCCACTGACAAATGATTGAATAAACAAAATGTAATATATACATATCTATTACTTTTCTAGGGCTGCCATAACAAAATACCACAAACTGAGTGGCTTAAACAAAAGAAATTTTTCTTTTTTTTTTTTAATTCTTTTAGTATTTACTTTTGAGATAGAGAGAGAGCAGGGGAGAGGCCGAGAGAGAGAGGGAGACAGAGGATCTGAAGCAGGCTCCATGCTGATAGCAAAGAGCCCAATGCGGGGCTCAAATTCACCAATCATGGAATCGTGACCTGAGCCAAAGTTGGATGCTCTACTGACTGAGCCACTCAGGTGCCCCCAGAAATTTATTTTCTCACAATTCTGGAGGCTGGAAATTTAAGATGAAAGTGCAAGCAGGGATGGTTTCCATTGAGGCTTCTCTGACTTGCAGAAGGCTGCCAGCTTGCTGTGTCCTCACAGTGCCTTTTCTCTGTGCCTATGCCTCCTTGCGTCTCTTCCTTTTCCTTAAGGATGTATCAGAACTCCACCCTCATGATCTCATTTAACCTTAACTACCTCTTTTAAGGCCCTATACCCAAATGTAGTCACATGGAAGTTAGAGTTTCAACACAAGAATTATGGGGAGAAACAATTCAGTCCATAACAACCTACAAGGAAATATTATGCAGCCTTAAAAAAAGAGGAAATCCTGGCACAAGCTACCACATGGGTGAAACTTGAGGACATTATCACCTAATGTCCTATATAAAAGACTTCTATGATTTGGTTTTAGAACCTGCTCCCTCTGTGCTTCCAGAACACTCATCCCTTCTAAAATACTGTCTGGTCACATGCATTTGCACATGTCTGTTCTGTCTCCTGGAATACGCTTCCTTCACTCCTCCCATCAGAGCCCACTCAAAATGTTCTCTTCAAGGCTCCTGCTCCTGAGGGAGTTCATTTCTCCTTTTTTGCCCCACCACTTCTTTGTACAGCACACCATGTTTTGACTCTCTTTTTAGCCTGCTCCCTCCACTAACTGTAAGCTCCCAAAGGCACCAGGCTCTTCCTCTTGTCACCCATACCTAGCACGGAGCCCGTGTACAATAGATACTCAGTAATACCTATTGAACGCATGTAGGCATAGGCATATAAACAGTGGTAAGGGAACTGAGACTCTCATGACTCAATCAGACTTGGTCCAGTCTTGGCAAAGTGGCGAAGTGTGGTGTATATCAATAGTGACCCACAGGGAGACTTTTAGGTGGCACCTTGGATGAACACTTTTTTTAAAAAAATAGTTATACATTTATTTTAATACATCCAAGTAATTTACCTACATCTTAAACCCGTGCATTCATGAATCTCATTGCTTCTCATGGAGCCAAGTAAAAAGCAATGAGTCTATTTAATTAAAAGTATCTAATAAATCATACCACAGGTGGTACATGCCAATGGTAAAAATCCCAAATAGGTAAAGATTGAAGAACCCTGGGCTAGTCGTTAACCCCAGCCTTGGGCAAAATTATTAACTGATGTCTGCAACAACATTCAGATCATGATATTTTGCATGATTTATTCTGCTTTTCAGTCTTCACGAGCAGGTACGGGGTGAGCTGGGGAGGGGAAATGAGGGCGTCTTCACTGAGTCTCCACCTGTCCTCCTAGACGCTGTCTTCAGTTTTGTCCCCAGTGAGGAATGATGAGGCATTCTTGCAGAGAACATCAGCTCGTTCCTTTCATAGCCGAGCTCATCAGCATTTCTGGTGATTGTGCATTGTGGTATCTGCAAACAAGTGATATATATTCTGCAGGCTTCTCTATCAGGATGTTTGTAAGATACATGTTAAAAAATTGGTTATTTGGTTTGCTTCCAAGTCATAAAGACATAAGTCTTCTTTAAAGAATGTTCGTTATGCCTAAAGTTGACCTTACAGAATGCAGTGGGTAGGGGCAGGTGGCCACCAGGAGGGGCGGAGTGGCAGGGGGAGGAAGAATGAGATGGGGCAGGTGGTAGTGGTGTTTTTATATTACAGAAAGATTCTTTGCCTTACAAAAGGATTAATCACAGGGTTCCTTTTAAACAGAAAGTTCCATGAATTTTAAAAGAGGATTTGATTTACAAGAAACTTTTCAGGAACACAGCTGCTGGGCAAGCTAGCTATTTACACTGACTTGAAATCCATTTTATGAGCCAGAAGTCTGGGGTGTTGGGGCGGGGGGGGAGAGGGATAAAACTCCTTTAGTTTTTAATTGACGGGTGATATTGACTAGCACAGTTAGGAGTCTAGGTACTAGGCCTCAGCCAGTGTGTTTCTGTAGTAAATATGTGTGAATGTGCTGAGCGCTTGAGTATCGATTCATTTATGTACCTGTTTGGCTTTTGCTGTGAAGGGCTTTGTACTTTGCCGCTTTAGAGCCAAGCTGGCTTTCACAGAAGCCTGTGTCGGAATGTACCAGGTTGTACAGCACGAATCATCTGGCTCGATGGCCTCTGGGGAGGGGCCTGGAATTGGACAACACTGGAATGAGACAGACTCAAAGACATCTGTGCAGAGAAAGGGCACTGGGGGTGAGGGGACCGCACAAGTCTGAAGATGAGATCTTTGCCTTGGAAACAAACCTCAGGGTTTCTTTTAATCCCTTTTCCCCCTCCCACTCAGACTGCTAATCGTATTCTCCCTCGCAACTGTCCCACTTCATTGAGTTTTTATTATCACCTCTGTCTTGTGGAAACTCCACATGAGCCACTGGGGTCCTTAAATGGTTCCCTCTTTCCCCGCTCCCTGCTGCAATGGCACAATAGCAGAACATCAGGTTGAGAGCTTCCAGAAGCAGAGACAGTCCCACTGCTGCCTCTAATCTCAACCAGGCGAAGAAGGCCAGACCAGGCCTTTGTTCCACAGGTTATAAGACCCACCTTGAACACTGTCCACGGGGTTTCATCCTGGAGCTGGCACAGTAAGGGGATCACCACAAAGAAGCGCTTCTTTCCTCAGAGGGTAAAGCTATTGGAAATTCAATCTCTGTTTACGGCAGATCACTGGGTGTCTGAAGAGGTGTGAATTCTTTAGACATAGTTTGCATAATTAGGAGGGAAAATGGAGACTGACTTCAAGGAGCTTAACAATCTAAAAGGAGAGAAAGGGCATAAAGCATGTACGTTACTCTGCCAAAAAGACTGTATGACGGTGCGGCAGACGCGCGCCCCTCCCGGGTCACGTGACTCCACGCGACTTGCTTTAGCTGATGAAATGTGGAGGAGTCTGAGGCACCTGTGCTTGGTTGGACTTCCTTCTTGCCCTCAGGCCAGTACAGAGGTTCTCTGTCAACTGGGCCTTGAGTGAGAATAACAAAGATGACAATGTCGATGGTGATGCCAGAACAAAGCCCCCAGCTCACCTGCGGGGAACACAGAGTGTGAGCACGAGATAAACCTTTTTAAACCCTGAGATTTTAGTGCCCTTCGCTAGCACAGCATAAGCTAGCTTCTGACTGGTACATTGAGGCTCTATTCTGACTAGTTGCAAAGCTTAATCTTAAATGGATCTTATGTGACAAATGTCAACTTATCTCAAGTTATAGTAAATATCTGATGGGTGCTGAGGAAATCAATATATAAACAGAACTTAAGGGAAGGAAAGAACCTTTGAGATTTGTCCAATCTGGGCACTTATCATTGATATTCTGCTATATTTGCTTGTTCACATGTCTCTCTATCTATCATTCCTCTATGCATCTGTCAACCCACTTAGGACTGGCACATTTCAAGTACAGTTCCACTCTGGTACTTTTAGATGATTATCATTTAAAATACTGATTTGGGCTGGGGTTGGAAATTGTACTTCATGTTGAGTTCATGTAATTGTGAAGCTCAACTGAAATAAGGAATTTTTGATAGGTTAAAAAAGCATTCAAATATGTTTACCTGGGGGCATCAGGGTGGTTCAGTAGATTGAGCCTCCGACTCTTTATTTCGGCTCAGATCATGATCCCAAGGATGTGGAATTGAGCTCCACATTGGGCTCTGCGCTGAGCATGGAACCTGCTTAAGTTCTCTCTCTCTCTCTCTGTCCCTCCCCCACTGACATGTGCACATGTTGTCTTTCTGTCTCTCAAATTAAGGAAACAAAAAACAAAAACAAGTATGCTTCTCTGATAAATATTAATTGAGAATGTCAGTGATAGGCATAGTTTTATGTGAGGTCCTGGGGACAACAAAGATAATCACTGTCCCTGCATTGAAGGAACTTGAGTCTTCACCATCAGGACAAAGCTTGGCTTCATTTTACTGTGTCGATATCTGTGATTTTAATTTAGCCTCAGGATCACCAATGACCATCTTTGTAATAGACAAGCACACAGACATTTGAACTTGTTAATTTGCTTCTTAGTTCCCTCTCTTCAGAGCTCCAAGGCATTTAATCTTCAACTATAGTAGAAATACATAGAACCATACTTTGTAAGAGCACAGCTGTACTCATACATACAAGTTTGGGTTAATGTGAATGCAACTAGCATCGTGCACAACAGGCTTTGAAAGAAGTGAGTGATTAAAAAGATCACATGGAATAGAATGAGCTCTTCCAGCTTTGAGTCTTCAATTCGTTTTCGCACTTGTGGGACCAGTTTTGGAGAGGAAGGGAGAAAAATCCTCTCTGCCAGCATGAGTCAGGGCTGAAGCGCAAAGCAGTTTCAGGACCAAGGGGCAGAAGCATCATGCTGGGCTGGTGGTATCCATGGCAACTCGGGTGCTTGATGAAGTTAATAACCCTGTTTTTCAGATCTCAGCTGCTCTCCTCTGGTGGGGAGAGAAGGACTGGGCTTGGTTCCTTTTTAAGTTTTTATGAATTTCCCAGTTGGTGCATCGGGTCAGAGGCACCGGTCCCTTCCTGTTACATAACCAGCAGGGCTGACTCAATGGGGCGGGATAGGACTGAATGAGACCTGGCAGCTGTGAGGGCTTTGGGCAGCCTTTGGGGTTCCCTGTGGGACACAGAGCAGTGTTTGTTGCAAACTGCCCCCTCCTAACAGACGAAGAATGGCCTGCTTTGCTACACTCCAAAGTCAAGTTCGCCTTGGTGCCATGTCATCTCCTCAACCCTGTTTTGTTTCCTGACATCTGAATTCATGGCTGCTGAATGTCCCACAGTGTTTTAGCCCCAAGTTGTAGCATCCATGTTCAGAGCCCAGCTTGGCCACTCACAGTTTCCTTGTCTTCCCTGTGCCTCGGTTTCCTCATCTTTAAAAGTCATAAGGGTGTTGACTAGATGAAACACCCTGTGTCCAGCATTTAGAGCGGTGCCTGGCATATGTTACAATGGTGTTATTATGCATGCTGCTGGGGAAGCTCACTGGGGACTCAGGCATGCCTGGGAGGAATGTAGGGTGCGATTGCAGCCCAGCAAGCAGGTGGGTGAGGCTGACACAGGAAGATGAGCTAATGATTCCGTGACTGAAAATAGCTCAAGCTTGTCAGTTCCTCCCCGCCTCCACAGCCGCCCACAAAACCTGCCCATCTTCCAGTCTTCTCCATCTTAGCAAATGACACTTCCACCACCCCCACCCCCCTGCCAACCCATTACCATAGCCAGTAGTTTGATGCCATCTGTAACTCCTCTCTTTGCCTCCTTTCCCAACCAATAACCACGTCCTGTCAGCTCTTGGATTACTTAGTTAATTCCTTCAACAAATACAAATTCGACTTCTACTATGTATTAGACTTTGTTTTAGGCCCTTGGATATATCGGTTAACAGAACAGTCCGAACAGCCTTACCTTTGTGAAACTGGAAGGAGAAGCAAAAAAACATAACAAACCAGAAATTCCTATAGTATTGTCAGTGTCCCCCAGGCAGAGGCCACCAGGAACACAGGTGTAGTTGAGCACATTGGATTTATTGCTCACTGCACCGAAGGAGATCCCCAGGGCTCCCCTGCTATATCATGTCTGTCATTGCAGCGGTGACAAGCTGAGCATGTCCCACTTCAGCCTCCTGGTCTTTAGCCAGAAGACATGGACAGTTAGGAGGGAAATGCTATAAAGAAAGCAAAGCAAGGTATAAAGGGGGACATTAGAGGTACCCTGGGGGCAAACTGAAGTACTAAATACAACTGGTCATGGTGAGATTTACCTGGAAGGTGAGATCTGTGCAGAGAAGGTGAAGGTCATGAGGGGAAGCGGAGAGGGCCTCCCAGGTGGAGTCAGCAGACAGAGGCAAAGCCCTACAGGAAAGGTCATCCCAAGTAAGCAGGGAGGTACCAGGCCAGCCCATGGGGGGCCTTGGGAGGACTTTGCCTTTTACACAGGGGAAAATGGGGAGCTGTTGGACATACTAAGCAGAAACATGACATGATCCAACTGACGTTTTAATGGGATTGCTTTGCCTGTGGAGTTGAGATGAACTACAAATGTCCAAAGGACCAGCTGGAAGGTTATTATGTGGATCCCCCATTTCTCCTCATTCCCTCCCCCACCACACTTAAAACAATACCCTAGTTCCCCTAGGATAAAGTACAACTCCTGAACATGATGTGCAAATTCCTGCCTCACCTGACTTCCCCAGGCCCACGATCCTTCCCATTCTCCCATCTTACCTCTCTCCCAGGCACATTTTTGTGCCAATCACATTGGCTTTTTATGTTTTGTAAACCCCATGTTGAAATAGCACACTCTTCCTGAACTCCCAAATCCAGGACTATCATCCCCGAACACTCCTCAGTGGTCATTTATGTACTGTATTGGAGGTTGTCACTCATTCTCTTCACTCTCCTCACCTGAGAAAGCATGCACACATGCACACACACACACACACACACACACACACACACACACACACACACTGACTGTAACTCCCTACAGGCAGGAACTGTGTCTATCTTGTTTAGTGTTGTAACTCTGTGCCCAGCACTATGCCTAGGGTATAAGACATTTCCTAATTATTTGAAACAAATGAATGCATCAGGCCAGCACTTTACACACTATTTCTAAATTTCACACACACAAAAAACCACCTGGGAGGTTTGTAAATTATCCTCATTAACCAGAGGATGAAATTGAAGCTGAGAGGATTTACCCAGGGTCACAGTCATTATCCATTCCAAGTTCCAGTTTCCTCTTTTGTAAACTTAGGATAATCCTATCAACCCTCTAAGGGTGTTGGAAGTAAGCACCCAGTTGTGCTGGGCACATTGTCACATGTTTCCCTGCCTTCCCTTCATCCACCTCATGGGCTCCTGCCCACCCCCCACCTGCCATGCAGAACCCTGGGAATCCACATTCAGCTGGGATACTTCTCTCTCTCTCTTCTGAGAGACACTGTGGTGAGGCTGAGGTATCTGAGCCTTAGGGGTTCAGAAGCAGCCAGGGCAGCTGGAAAAGAAGTTGGAAGAAGGAGAAAGAGGTCTTAATCCTAACAGAATGTGGGTCAAGACACTCGCCAGGCCTACTGAGGATACAGTCACATTTATACAGATTAATGGGGTGGGACTGAGTTTGGAGCATGGCTCCCTAATCTGGTCCATATAGGGTAGGCAGGACAGCTGGACTCAACCCAGCTTTTCTGGACCCATGAGCTCCTGCAACTATTCCAATGTTCCTATGAGGCTGGGGTAGACATGTTGCAGAATTCAGTCCCACTGGTCTCCACCTTGCTTGCACGCAATAGTTTGATTTCCTAAAATACTGTCTCTGTAGGCAGTATTCCCCAAAATCTCAGCTGGTCATTCTGCCTGTGTCTTTCCCTATGCCCCTCCCTCACACCATCACATCATTCCATGCTAATGATAACAACCTACCTTACATATGGCAAGGATTATTATGTTTAAAATCCTACTGGTCCTTTAAGGCCTGGCTTGAACTTGACCTCTTTTTGGAACCTCTTTTTGATTTCTCCTTCTCTACCCAGAACCCACTGCTTCATGCTCTGCATGCCCACAGACTCCTGTTCATACTCTTTGGCATTTAATTCATTCTGCTCACTTAGCAGGGAAATGAGTAAAGCAGGCTAGGTGAATGGCAGCAGAGAATGGAGGGGACCAGGGAAAACTAGTGAGCACATGCCCCACCCCAAAGCAGCAGCCAGTGCTGTGGTCAGTTCTCACTGACTGTCACCATGTGTGAATATGGCCAGTTATTGCCACATCTAATAGGTTTAGAAGCTAAAAATGTGGCATTGAATGTAAAATATCCTGTCTTTTTAATATTGGCAACAAGCCAATCCCTTTTTTCACTGATAGCCTACTATGGTGATCCCTTCAAGGGTGAATCAAACAGAAAGAGCAGAAGCTGCAAACTGACGTAGTTCTTTTTGGGGAATTCCTACTGCCCAGAAGTGCCTGATGAGCCAAGTCTCACCCTAGTACTACCAGCTCACTTCCCAGAAAGGGCCCATGTGATGTTTAAGGAAGTTGGTGCCTGGAGTGTAAAATGCCCTCATGGTCTTCCAGCCATAACTGGTGTCATGGCTCAATGTCTGGCACACACTAGGTGCCTAATAATTGTGCGGAAGATGCATATTCTGTGAGTACATTCACTTTCTCTAGAGCAACAAGGAGATTGGTGCTCTGATAAGGAGTTCAGAAGAGTGGGGCCAAATTTTGATTTCTCTATTTTCAGCATGTGACATTGGACAAGTTATTTAACCTCCTTAATTGTTTCATCATCTGAAATTAGGCTCATAAAGAGATAATGTGCTTAAAGTTCTGGCACATCATAAACAATTAATAGTAGCTCTCAAATGGGGCTTGTGTTTGTATTTGTATGAGAACATTATATGCCCGTAGCAACAGTGCTTACTTAGTTCATGGGTTAGCATGTCACCAAAGTAGGGCCAATCAGAATCATGGCCATCTTTTGCTGGAAGTTTTGTTGAAATATTAGCAAAGAAAACCTCTGTCTCAGGGCAGCTCAACTAGAGTGATGCAAGCTTGGGAAGAGAAGCTTCTGGGATCCACCCTTGTAGCATGGAATAAGGCAGAGAAACCAATTTATCTGTCAGGCAGTAATTTTTGGACATTTTGATCCAGCAATGCCTGACTACCACTAAGCTTCTCCATCACAGGGACACTATGTCCCCTTCCTCATTTAACACAATTCCAGTTGGGTTTCTGTCATCTGCATTCAAGAGTCTTGACCAGTATAAACCTGTCTAAGTAAGAAAGGGGACCTCAGGAAGACTGAGTTATTTCTAAATGTACATGCTTGCTGGAGATTTGAAAGAGTGGTTTTTTGTGTCAATCACAGGTCTGCATTTGCATAGCTGATAATTTATGGATAGAACACAGTAGCTTTCAGAGGGGTCCAGTATATTCATGTAGAGGGATAACCTATGATTGTCCAGACTTCGGGGTCAGAACAGGGTGGACAGAGGCTGTGGGAATGGTGTGTTTGTGTGAGCTTGAGGTGAAATCGGTTTTACGGATTCCTGACTCTGAGGCCTGAGGAAGCAAGAGGGTGTCTGTTTTACAGGACTCCTGTCACAATCAGAAGTGACAAAGAAGCTACGATGATGTGGCAACATGGTTTGGCAGCCAAGTGCTGCCCCTGGCAACCCTTATCACCCTGGAAGACCTTCTCCAAGGTGGACAGGAATCCTTGTCTGTCCTTAGCTGCTCTGATTCCTCATTAACATGCAGGCTTTCATAAGCTGTGACTCCAGGTCAGTCACGAGGGCACAGCATCCATAACCTTTGCCTCCAGTGCCCTGGTGTGGCCAAATGGCAGCTCATAGGCATTTCTGAACCGGTCTCATGTGTCTCTGTCTAGGAGCTTTCTCCACACACTACACTGTGCTCTGCCAAGGGACCTAAAATAAGCCCTTGTTTTACCAACCCTCTGAGGCATGGCTGACACAGTGTGCTGCAGCAGAAGAACAGGGATGAGTGGAGGTGGGGGCAGTGCAGGGAGAAAGGAAGCATTGCATGCTAACTTTCTCTCTCTCAAAGAGGACTTGGCATGAAGCCTGTGGTTCAGGATTATTTTGACAGTTCCAGGCCAGGAGTCATAAACTGTAGCTGTAGAAAGCACAAGAAACACATTTTTTTGTTATTCCATCAACATATTCCAGGAGAGTCAGGTTGTTGGGGGCAAGTTTTGTGTCATTGTTGACATCAAAGGATAAGAAAAGAAATAAATGGTCTGGCTCACATGCTGAAACTGTCATCACAGGAGGGAAAAGAAACCTTTCCTGAGCCCAGCACAGCAACAACAAATATTTATTGAGTGCTTTGCATGTGTCAGGCACTGTGTTCATCACTTGATGGGTATGGATCAGTGACCCCTCTGCCCATCTGAGGCAGGCCACTCTTTTTTTTTTTTTTTTTGCTGTTGATCACTTTTTATTTATTATTTTTTCTTTTTTACAGTTTATTGTCAAATTAGTTTCCACATAACACTCAGTGCTCATCCCCACAAGTGCCCTCCTCCATGTCCATCCCTCCCCCACATCCATCAGCCCTCAGTTTTTGTCAGCATTCAAGAGTCTCTCATGGTTTGAGGCAGGCCACTCTTTTTATCCCATTTGAAGGATGAAGCAATGGAGGCTCAGAAGGACCAGGTGATGTGCCCAGGGTTCATCACAGTAAGTGGTGGGAGTGGGATTTGAAATGGTTTGTCTGGCCCAGAGCTCATGCTCTTATTCACAACGCTGAGATTTTCCCACTGTAAGGAGTGTGGGTCCCTCCTCCCAGTCCCAGGACCTGTGCTATGAGTTACATGCATTAGCTCATTTAATCTTTGCAAAAACCTTGAGGCATAGACATTATTAGCTCTGCCCTACAGAAGAAAAAAACTGAGGCCTAAGGAGGCTGAGTGATGCCCAGGATCACACCGTTTACAAACAGCAGAGTCGAGGCACCCTGCTGAGTTTCCTGCCTCCAAGTCCAATGATTTTTCCACTGATTTTTACCAATATGGAAGGGAAAAAGGAACAATTGTTCAAGTCAGAGCAGAATTCAATATAGAAACAAGCAGAGAGTATGTATTTCTTCTGTTTCTTTCTATTTTTGATCGTTTTTCTTAGACATGGACATATATAACAGGTTTTCTTTTTGGAGCAGGGAACTCTCTTAGCTGAACTGCAAGGAAAGGTAACAGACTTGGGCTAGATTGAATTAAAAAGGATTCACTGGAAGGGTATGTGCTTTATTAATATTCATTGAAAAACTATTGAGCACCTAATATATGGCAGGTATTATTCTAGGTGTTGAGATACTTCAGGGAAAAAAAAAGAAAAAACAAATATCCCTGAGTTTGTAGAACTTAGTCTCTTGTTGGAGAAGGGTAAGGGCTGCTGGGCAGACAGATAGTAAACAATAAGGAAAAATAAGTAAGTCACAGGATATATGAGAAGTGATATTATATAAAACAAATAAAAGCAGAGCAAAGCAAGTGTCAGAGGTGGCACTTTTAGCAGGGTGACCAGGGCAGGCCACACTGAGAGGGGAAGCTTGGAGTTGGTGAGGGGTCAGCCATGCCAGTCAGAGGTCTTGAAGGCAGACACATGCCTGATGTGTTCCAGGAGCAGAAAATGGGGCCATGTACTGCAGCAGAGTAGGTTGGGGAAGGGTGGCAATAGAGGAGGTTCGAGAGATAAAGGGGCCCCGAATTATGTGGGCTCTTACCGGCCATGGCAGGTACTTTGCATTTTACTCTGAGTTAAATGGTGAACCTGGAGGGTGCGTACAGAGGAGCAATGTGCTTTGAATTTCACTTTGGAAGATACACTTTGGGAGATTAGGCTGTAGAAACAAGAAGGCCGATTGTGAGGCCGTTATGATAAGTCCTCCAAGAGATGATGGTGACCAGGAGGTGGTGAGGGGCTGGATTCTGAATAGACTTTGAATACACTTCAAGATGGCTTTACATGTTGCATGTGGGAGATGAGAGAAAGACAGAAGTCAGAGATGGCTCCAAGGTTGGCCTGAGTGACTGGAAGAATCAAGTTGCTATCCAATGAGTTAGGGAAGGCTGTGGCCAGAGTAGGTTTAGGGGGAAGATCAGGAGCTAGACTGGAGTTTGGGGTGTCTTCTAATTGTCTGAATGCAGCTGTTGGATATATGAGTGGAGTTTGAGAGAGGTCTGGGTGGGAGTTGTAAATAGTTCACAGAAATTTAAATAATTATGAAAAACTTTGGAAAAGACAGGAACTATGGCAATTTCTCAGGAGTAAGAACACCAGGGATTTTCCCCAAAGGAAAATCAAAGTGTTCTGAACATGTAAGGTGGACATGAGACAGAGCACAAGGAACACTCAGAGATGTCCACTTCAGGGCCACATTCTGGGCATCACAGGCATTTCTTGTCAAGTCTTCCTGCTATTGTCAAATGAGGCTAAGTGATATTCCTGACAGCCTGCTTTCCCATCTGCTCAGAAAAATCTCCATGCCTGGGTGAAGAGTGATGGCATGTTTAGGCTATCTTATTAAACACTGTTTATCTCCTAAAAACAGTTAACAGGGTGTTTAATCACAGTCAAGGCAGATGTGATTTGCAACCTCCAAAAGTCACTTTTCATTCTTTCTCTCCCTTAGAGAGAACCAGCCTCTCGCCTTCACCCTGAATCCTGGAAGAAAGTGATGAGCTAATAATGGGCATCTCAATCATGGGGAACAGAATGGAAGGGGTCACTCCTCACTTGTCCCTGACAACCTTACCCTTTGTCTTCAGAGTCCTGGTACTTTGGAAATGGAAAGCAAAAACAGGAATCCAAAATAAAAGTCAACAATTTCTGAGTTATTCTTATTAAACCATGGAAGAATCAACTCACTGCTTTTTCCCATCTTGGGACTTCCCACCAGAGATCATTTCCCTTTTTACTCTTGAAGAAATGTAGCCAATAAATCTAAGCTCCTGTGTCTTCCATTTCTGTCCACAAATATCTGAGGAAATAAACTCTATCCTGAAGGTAGGGGCTGAATTGTGTATCCCCAGGCCGAACCCTATGTTGAGATTCTAACCCCCAGTACTTCCAAAAGTGACTGTATTTGAACATAGAGACTTTGGAAAGGTATTTAAGTTAAAATGAGGTTATTGGGATGTTTTCTATTCCAATATGACTGAAGTCCTTATAAGAAGAGAAAATTTGGATGCAGACATGCAAGAGGGAAGACCATGTGATGACACAGGGGAATGGTGGCCACTTGTAAGCTAAGGAGAGAGGCTTCACAAGAAACCAGCCTACTGACACCTTGGTCTCAGACTTCAAGCATCCACAATTGTGAGGAAGTACATTTCTGTTGTTTAAGCCACCCATTCTATCCCCCCCCCCACCTTTTTGTCGTCCTTTGTTATGGCAGCCCAAGCAAAGTAATATACCTCATTTAAGTGTTAAAGACTATTTTGATCAAACCCTAAAGTTTAACTGCTCAAGTTTTCCTTTTCTTACAAGAGATGGTAAGAAAGGCCAAAGATTTCCAATGCAGTCCTGATATGAGATACACCCAGTTGTGTTGAAAGAATAGTTTTAAAAAGGACAACAAATTATTAGAAAACATTTGTGACTTAATGTTTAAAAGATGTTTTCAAGATAATTTTGTCTTAATAGTGTAACTGAGGAAAATATTTATAGATATTCCCTGAGTGGGCAAACTCATGGGACATCTTTGGCAGTGTTTGGACGTCTCTGAACACTCTACAGTAATGTTTCATTTTCTCCCAACAGTCACCTCATCTACTTTTCTTTAGGAAATGTTTGCTGAGGGAGAAAAAAAATCTTCCTCCTGGAACTAAATGATTTAGTGTTTTGGATGCTGGCCAATTAAATGTGAGTCCAGGAATATATTTAACCTTGAAAATGCTTTCATTTCAAGCAGAAATGCAGCCCCAGGGTGAGAGGGTGACTTATTGCCTCCAGAAATGCTGTGTTGGTCTATACTCCATTCGGGAAATATATATTGAGTTCTTAGCATGTACCAGGCACTGTTTCAGATGAGCAGTATTTAGTGCCATGGACATGGAGTCTACCGGGAAAAGACAGGTGACTAAGTGGACAGTTATAACCACGTGTGGTAAATGCTGCAATAGAAGGAGTCATGAGGTCTGGATATTAGGGGAGAATTCCTGGAGCAAGTGACATCTCAGCTGATCTTAAAGACTGATGGGTGTGCACCTGGGTGGCTCAGTAGGTTGAGCATCTGACTCTTGATTTTGGCTCAGGTCATGATCCCAGGGTTGTAGGATCGAGCCCTGCATCTGGCTCTGTGCTGAACATGGAGCCCTGCTTAAGGTTCTCTGTCTCTCCCTCTGCTCCTCTCCCTCACTTGTGGTCTTNGTAGCAGTTAGCAGTCTAAGAGGCAATGGGAAATCATGACAGAGAGAGACATGCAAACAAGCAGGATTTTTCAGAGAACTCGAAATGGAGCAGTGTGACAAGTGTCTGGACACTTAGTAGTGAGAATCTGTTTGTGTCAAGGTCAAGTCTGAATTTCTACTAAGCAACCTTAGGTATCTAAGAAAATGACTGAACCATTTATTTTCCTTTCTTTCAATTTTTTAAAGTCTTTCTTTCCTCCATTCATTTTCTACCTAGAGCCTGATGTTCCATTCTGCTTTCACTGTACTGCTTTGGGTACAAATGGTTGCAAGTCACCAAGCAGTATCAGTAATGAATTTGCACTTTATTTCATTGTCTCCTATTCATTCTTCACCTTGTAAGATTCTTAAATAAGGATTTTCCTTGCCACAGAACAACCTGTGGTTAAAAATTCTCATTGTTCTCCTTCTTCTTTTCTATGCCTCAGGCAGCTTCCTATGAACATGTGTACACAAAGGAAAATGGACATTTTTCTGTCTCGCTCAGAGGCTCTGGGTTTCATTCCTAACATTCAAAAAGAACCATGCACAGCAGGGTTCCCTAGAGCCGGCCCATGAATCTCCAAATGCATCCAAGGGTAGAGGTGCCTCTTGTTAATATTAATAGGCTTCAGTTGGTTCTCTAGAGGAATTTTCAAAGGACTCATTTTCCTGCCTCCTTTCTCCTCCCCAGCCCTCACTGAATTTTTTTTAAGTTTGGATTGCTTAAATCAAATATAGAAAAAGCAAATTTGTCTCTTGGAGGACAGTTTGTGTTTCTCAACTCTTTCAAGTCCTCCTGGATTGGTGCTGCCACTAGAGCAAATTTCAGTATTTCTTTTTTCTGCTCCTTCTCTGTAGAAAGAGTCCGTGTGTGAAAGAGCATGTAGAGCCAAAAGATCAGCCTGTGCTTTCTGAGAGAAGACAGGACATTTTCCCACAATGCCCTTTTGCAATGAGGAAGAATAGAGATACTCCCACTTTTGATGCTTAGATATGATATAGAAGGTCTTTCAGAAATATGAGTATTCATTGAGGCTTCAATATTAGTGAGAATGCCCTATGAATTCTTTACATTCTGATTCTTCTAAATTATTTAAGGCCAGAGAATAGTGTGTGTAATGCAGTAAAAAAAATCACAGAGGCACAAAGAATTTGTGGAGAAAATTCAGAGTGTGTTCAGAAAAGTTGAAAGATTACCAGAGGGCAAGTTTCTCAAAGGACATCCAAATTAATTGCATAAGATTGTCTATACTTCCTGAAAGACAAGCTCAGAAAGTTAACAACTGTTAATTTACCAAAAATTTATTGAGCACTTATTTTGAACAATAGTTTGCAAGTAGTTTGGTTCCCTTTACCCTGGCAGAAAATGCAAGGGGAAAAGCCAAATAACTATTAATTCTCAAAAGTGTTTGGTCATATGGTCAAATACAAGCACCACAAAAATTGTTATCCTTATATCATTAATAACCAATTCAAAAAGATTAAGAAGAAAGGATCTCATTCACAAAAGCAAGAACAAACCAAATATGCTTAAGACTTACATAAGAGAAACACTAAAATTTATTGAGGACATAAAAGAAGATCTAGACAAATGGAGATACATACCATGCTCTTAGGAAATCTAATAATGAATTCTTCCCAATTAAACTAAAAACTCTTGATTATAAATCTCAATTAAAATTACAATAGGAAACTTAAAAAGGTTTACCTATTACATAATGTCAATATCCAAAAGTAACCAAAAACAATGAGAAATATTTTGCCATATAGCCAAATTGTTTACAAATCATTTCTAATGAGTGACAATAAAAGTACTACAAATAAAAAACAATGGGAAATGGCCAGGATGGTACTCAGAGGAAAATGTGTCACTTTAAGGGCATACACTGAAAGCTGAGAAATATTGAAAATTAATGAACTCATATTTAACATAAGAAGTTAGAAAAATAATAAGTAAACCAATAAAGTTAAAAGGCTTAATAAAATTAGCAAAAATTAATTTGTATTAATGAGATAAAAATAACTAAACTTGATTAATAAAATCAAATTGAGTAGAAATTTAAAAAATACCTTAGAAGACCAATAACCATGCAAGGAATTGGGAAGGCAATGAAAGATATATCCCTGAAAGTGTACTATGTCCAATTATTTTGATAAGTGAGTTCTACTAAATCATTAAGGGATGAGTAATTTCTGTTATCATTTTTATGCACATACAGTGGCAGTTATCCACATACACACACTTTCAGGATTATAAAATATTTCATGTGATATTCTACAGTCTTACAAAGAATGAATGACATAAGTCAATATCGATCATGAACATGCATGTAAAAAGTCTGAGTTGGAGATGTTGGCTGAGAGAAATCAATGCAGGAATGATAACAAAACCCAACCCTCCATGAAATTAAGCATTAAGTTAAAGGTATACTACATCATGACCAAGTATGGTTGATGGATGCCCTAAGACATCTACTTCAGTAACTGATTAAAGAATAAACACTATGTGATCATTTCAATCAATTCAGGGGGAAAAAATCTGTAAAGCCAACACCTATGTCTTTAAAAAGATCATAGTAAGCTAGGAATAGAAGGAAAATTCCTCAATTTGATAGTGTAGCCATGAGAAACCTCTAACAATCAGAAACAAGGTAAAAGTGTCTACCAATGCTATAAATATTGGCAGTGGAAAGATGTGTGGAAAGTGAGGAGCAAATATGGGAGATCAAGATGTGTGCTTAATGGAACCTCATCCTCTACTGGATGTAGTTTGGGTGAAGATAAGTAACTATGAGATGCTAAGCTTTCTGGCCTGGGTCCCTGGCTGGAATGGTTATTGATGAGATCAGAAGCATAGTAAGAGCACGTCTAAGGGGGCTGAGAAAGCTTAGGACATGTGGTCTATGACAGCCCCATTTGAGGTGGCAGTTGAAGAAGGGATCTTGAACTTGAGAGAAGTCTGAGTTGGAGATATATTTTAGAAGTCAGCCCCAAAATGGTAAAGGAAGCCACAGGACTAGCTAAGATTGCCCAGAGAAGTAAATGACAAGACTGCAGTCCATGATCCAGCCAAAGGAAATAGTGGGTATGTTTCAAGCCCGCTGCATTCCTTCATCTCAGTGCATTTGCTGCCTTCACCAGGGATCCCTCACTCCCATCTCCCATTCCAATTTCCCTTGACCAGCTCTTACATGTTCATCTTAGTTATCAACACATCCTTCCCTGATCAACCACAATAAGGTTGGGTCCCATGTCTGTGCTCCCATTGAGTCAGTGATTTCACAGAGAGCCAGGTTTCTACTACAGTTGTGTAACAAACTGACAAATGTCAGTAGCTCACAATAATACTTAATTTCCTTGCTTATAGGTAGAAATGTTACCAGGGGCAATTTTGGTACAGACAGCAGTTGGCAAGGTCTGTTCTTCATGTCTCTCATTCGAAGACACACTCTTTATCACTGCAGGTGGCAGAAGTACAAGAAGCCAACCAGCGTGAGGACATTTAAAGCCTCTACCTCCTCATGTCTGCTCACTTTCCACATTCCAAACCAAGCCACATGGTCAAGCCCAAAGTCAGAAAGGCCGGGAATAACCACAGCACATATTCATAAGGCAGACGACATGGGCATACATACAATTTCATTATAGGAAGAGAGTGAAGAGTTGGGGACAACAATCCAATCTGCCACATCAATGTCAAATGTTATGACAGTAGCCTGTTCACTGGTCTTCCCACTAAATTCCTAGTGCCTTCAGGGCTAGACTCTGGGTATCCTGCTTATTATTGAGTCCCCATTTCTGACCTCAGTGCCTGCTCTGATGTGTAATGATGACTCATGAACAGTTACTCAATGGAGAACTGGATGAAGGTGCCCCAGAGCCAAGGTGAGAGAGTGTTTCAGGAAAGCAGAGAGTGGTCAATGCCTGGGAGACATCAAGACTGGAAAGTGCTCTTTAGACTGAAAAATTAGAAGTTCATCATTGACTTTGGAAAGTAGTTTCAGGGAAATGCCAGGGTAAAAGAGGTGGAAGTCAGACTGCAGGAGCATGAGCAGTGAGTGGGTAGTGAGCAAGTGTAGGTGGTAAGTGAATGGCTTTTCAACCCTTGGTGAGGAAGGATTAGGTGATAACAGATTATAAGCAGTGAATGAGTAAAGGAGTTTTTTAATGATGAGGGAGATTCAGACATGTTTATAGGCTAAAGCAAAGGGCCAGCAGAGGGAGAAATTAAATACAGCTGTGAGAGAGAGGGTGGTTGAAACAGGGAGGAACTTTAAGAAGTGAGACAGGGATGAGATGCAGAGCATAAGCAAGGGTGTGTGTGTCTTAATGAACATCTGCCATGTTTGGGGTGTTCAGCTTCTAGCCATCCTCCTGTGCTGGAGAAAGTCCCCCATTGAATATGGTCTTGGACGAGGCACTACCCTGCCTCTGTCTGTGGAAGCTGAGGACAGTGCTTTCCCTCTTATCTCCCTCAGACAGTCAGTGCACTGGCTTGTGACTTGGGCTCAGGCAATTAGACCCCCCCACCAACCTATGAATCTTGAGGGAGGGACACACAGATGGGTGGCCTATGAAGACTCTTTCATGGCAGTGATGGCTTCATCTTGCCATAACTTCTTGTGCTTCCTCTTTTTGGTCTTCAGGGGCTGCCCTAATTAGAAGCTATCTCTTGTTTCTGCAAGTCCCTATTCTCCTTCCAGTATATCTGTTGTCTCTCCATTTGTCTTTTGTTGTTTGTGGTTGTTTCTGTCACCTGCACCCTAATTATTCCTAACAGCAAAATGAGTGAGGCATTGTTGGAACTGGAAAGAGAGCGTTCTGTGGACCATGGAGTCTAGATGATGAGGGAATGAATCAAGAGGCCAGAACAGGCTGGTGCCAGGTTCTAACTCATGCTCATTCTGGTTGACCTCTGCCATGTGAAGATGAACAGATGCTCACAGGAAATATTTGACAGTGGTTTCCAAATTTCAGTCTTTGATATACTACTTCCCAATACTTGCCATGTCCACATGGCACCTAATGTATAAATACATTGTAATGTGCTACACATAATATTTTCTTTAAATTGATTAGATTATATTTAAATATATTCATTTAGAAGCAAAAAAGCAGCATAACTTTGCTTTAATTAAAAACAGATACAATATAAAAAACAAAACAAAAACAGATACAATAAAACAAAATAATGTTATTAAGTTCTACATGGATATTAATGCATGATGAATGATCTCATCCAGAACTCCTTCTCTGTTAAAAAGGGAGATTAGCAACTGTTAAAAACATTAGTACCACTGAGACCTTCTTGACTTAATCAGATGCACTGACATAGAAGCAAAAAGGAACTGACTTTCTCACTCTGTGATTTAATGTTTGAGGTTGAGTCAGTTTACCCTTAAATCACCTCACGTATCATCAGTGGTATGCATTTCTTGCTGGGGGAAAGCAGGTTGAGCAATATGCATAAGTTCATGGAAAATGCCAAAGGGAGGCACCAGAATATTTGTAGTATTGGATTGATCAGGGAAGATTTCAGGGAGAAGGTAGAATGTGAGTTCTGAAAGATAGAGAGGAGACCAGAGGTCACTTCTAGCAGGAAAACATAAGAGTATGGGGATGCAAATTAACAGCACAGTTATGGGACAGAACTAGATCAGCCTGGCTAGAGGGCAGAATCTGTGTTGAACATAAGCTCACAGAAGGTTAGTATCCGTTCCCTTCCCTCATGATGCCTTCCCTACTCTACCCTTTGTGGGCAGGATCTTTGGCTTTGCCATCTCATCTTGTGCCTCTTGTCTTTAGCCTGTCCTTGCCCTTGGGATGGGAGGCATGCAGTGGCCAGTTATGAATTCTCACCTAGTAGCCACTGCTTCACAGTGACTTGGTCTAGGACTCTCAGTGGGCCTGCCACTCTTCCATGCCAGTGCTGAGCTCACTCCATGGATAGGGTCAGTCCCCAGCCACTGGGAATCAGACTGCATGCTTTTTGCCAGCCCTATGTCCAATGCCTACTGTTACTTAATAATTACTGAATAATGAATGTGACTCACTTTTCAATGGCATTTCATAGCACTATCATAAATGCAGAACCAGCATCAGTTGATATAAACATGAGATACCACTTTAAAATAAATGCATAATTGTTAAACAATTTTTTCCAAGTACCATGTAAAATCCCAGATAATTTGTTAATTCCCATTTCTCCTAAAGAATGAAGCAGACCAATTTTTTTTTACAAATAGTTTATTGTCAAGTTGGTTTCCGTATAACACCCAGTGCTCATCCCCACAAGTGCCCTCCTCCATGTCCATTTCCCCCTTCCCCCTCCACACCCATCAGTCATCAGTTTGTTCTCAGCATTCAAGAGCCTCTCATGTGAAGCAGACCAATTTTTGCTGGAAAGGGGAGGATTTTAGAGCTGTAAAGGGCCTTAGGAAGAACATAGGTAGTGGTTTAGAAGCTTTTGGTTTTCCCCACCAATGATGGATACCATTTTGTCATCCCCCTACCCTTCTTTTTTCTTTAAGCCAGAGATGATACATAAAGCAGCAGAAAGCAAGGTTGCTCTGGCTGAACCCTTTCATGGATTCTTCCTTGTTTCCCTGGGAAAGCCAAATCTCCCCAGAGACTGGAGCTTTCTCCCCCAATTCCTTCTTCCCTCTGTCCCATGCACACCCTCATGCTTGTCCTTTCTGCAGACAGGCAGCAAAAGTGTCCTCAGCAGCCAAGGGGAGGCAGAAGCATGTCAGAGGCAAAGCAGTGGGGTGGACTGTGGAGAGCCCACACTCTGTGTGACACTGGTGCACCCCAGCATTGGCTAGGCACCTCAGGCCTTCATCAAATCTAGACCTCCATGCCTGTGAGGCCTGCAAACAATACTCCATGAGCTGCCAGCTTCCTTTCAGAGGCATATCAATCTGGGTTTCTGTTCTCTTATGCCAAGCACTGGGGAGGTTTTAAAGAGTAGGCTGTTGCCTTTCTCTGCCTGTGCATTCATGTCTTGCTCCATCTTACTTTCCCTGTGGTTTCCCTGACACTTTTTTCCTGAATATCATTTCTTTTCCTTTCTCTGGCAGCACAAAAGCTCAATACAAGTTTATTCTGTGAGCTTGACCTTTTGCTTCCCCCGCTTGGCTGGCTCAAACGCCACTTGCAAAAATGTAAATCTTAGTGATGCTGAGTGCCATTTTTGCTGCCCCTTTTCAAGGTCCTTGCTTCACTCTATCCGTTGTCCAGTTCTGTGCTGAGGGGTCAGAGCATCATCAGGTCTGGAAGAATCTACTGGATGGGCTAATGCTCATCCCCTGGGCAGGGACTTAGAGACAGCCTAGCCTGATCCAGTGGAAAGACTCCAATTCCAGTCCTGACACTTACTGTGAGACCACTCCTGACCTTGGCGCTATCTCCATTATAAAGATAAGAGAGGATCTTTCTTGTCAAGCTCACTGAGTTGTCGGGTGGACCGAATGGGAAGGCTTGTGGGCCAGAAATACTGTAATAGTGAGGATATTCTCTTTGTTAGCTGCCTGTAAGCCCTTCCCAGGGGGTTGAGCAGTTTCCTTTAAAAAAAATCTTTTGCAAATTGGCTGAATTCTACCTTCTCCCCAGACCTCCAATGCAAGCAAATGATTTTGTGGAGGTGGTAGGTAGAAGAATGTTTATGCAAATTGCATCCTGATTAGATGAAGAAAAGAGTAATAATTGTTGACTGCTTTTTGAGGGTTCATTTTTATCTGAGGGTTTGTTTGCACATTAGATGCACACAATGTGATTTACATCATTGGCCTCACCCTGTCTTATTTGCCTTAATGTAATTGTCTGTTCAGATCCACTGATGGTGAAAATTGCATTTGTCCTTATCAGTGGAGATATTCTAAAAATGAGGAGTTCAAGGAAGGCAGAGGCTTTAATACAGGAAAAGTATGTTTATTTTCTTAGCTCCTTTGAAGTAGTTTTATTGCCTGGAATGGGATAATCTCTCTGCAGAACACCAAAATGCACGGCTCTTGGTAACCCCTGATCAGGAAAGTTGCTTAAAAAAAAGAAGTGGCCTGATTCAGAGTATCCCTTTCACCTCAACAGGGTTCTTGGGTAATGTTGAAAGATTTGGGGATTTTTCTGAGACGTCCGTAACATGTGCTTTTCCTTGAGTTCAAAGGTAACTCCAAATACTTCCTTTACTGGAATGCTTGTGGTAGGTCACATCCCTAAGCTGGAGTGGACACATAGAAAGACTGGTGGTTAGATGTGGGGAAGGGAAGGGAATTCTTCACAGTGTGGAATAGGTTCCCTTTGTTGAATGTTGGTAGTCCATATGTATAGAGCTCTTTTGTTTTTTGTTTTTTGCTATTTTGTACTAAGCTCTTCCAACCTTACTTGTCTTCATTTGGCCATGAAACTGTAGACTTACTTGGAGTTTTAGGCTATTGATTAAGCGTAGGTTTGTCAGACTACATAAGATAAAACAATAGGTAATATTCATTATGTGCTCATGTGCTAGACACTGTGCTAAGGGCTCAACATGAATCATTTCATTTAATCCTCACAAGAGCACTTAGAGACGGGTTCCGTTGCCATTCACCTTGTGGTTTGCAGCAGAGAAGTGCATGTACCCCAGGTGACACAACCAGGAATTGGGAAGCTGGGATTTGAATCCAGAAGTGTGGCAGTGGTCTTACCTATGATGTCAGGAGTTCTCTGGCACACGGAGTATATCAGGCTCACCCAGGAGAGCTCTGAAATAAAATGAACTGATTATGAATTGTCACTGGAGTGGGTCCCAGGGAAGTGTGCTTTAAGATGGTCATGTTTAGCTTGGATAAGAACCACACCCTAAAATAGTCAGGCTGGTATTGGAGGTTGCCTGGCCCCCAGAATAACTTAAAGCATTTTGAGATATAAATACAAGTTCCCTTGACCCATTTTGGAGCTCCTGAATCAGAATTCTTGCAAAAGCACCTTAATAAAGAAACTTATTTAAGAAATCTTTTGTCTTAAGTGCTTACCCAAGGACTGTGCATCAAAAGGTGCTCAGTAGGAATGTACTAAATGACTCAGATGTTTCACATAGAAAGTCATTTTTGCCATTTGTTGTGGAGAGTGCTTTGGACTAACTCCTGGTCCTATTCACAAGCTGGGCAACCTCTGACAAGTCAGGTCCTCTCTCTAGACCTCAATGTTCCCATCTGTAAAATGGGGGAATGGCCAAGATGACATTTTCAGACTCTCCTATCTTTGAATACCATTAAGATTTACTAAAGCCGAGAGGAGGGGCAAGATGGCGGAGAAGTAAGGAGCTCCGTACTTGCACTCGTCCCCATACACTACACGGAAAAGATCTGAAGCCATTGGAAACCTTACAAAACCTGAGAGACTGGGAGAAAAAGCACGCATAATCCACAGAGAAAGCCTTCTAACGGCTACCTCAAGAAACAAACCAGAGTACACAAGGTGGAGAGTCCCAAATATCACTATGAATAGGAAAATAAAATAACCAAGGTCCCAAGAAGAGAGACCAAGAGATACCATTAAAAAAACACTTCTGAAAAGATAGGCCCTGGACAGTCAAAGAGTNTAAAAAAAAAATTTACTAAACCCACTTTTAAAATAAAAATCAAAACCCATCCCCCAAACTAATTTTTAGGATAAAATATCTTAATGTGCTGTCAAACAGTGAATCTTTATGGAGGGGAGTCTGTTGTCTTGTGAACTCTAAACACTGATACAGCAGTCATCTAACCCAGGTATAACTTCTGGGTAAACACCAGAGATGTTACCCAACCACTTCCTCCTGTGTGATCAGAAGGTACACCTGGGAGAGGCTGGGGAGATAGACCAGGCAAGTGATGAACATACTTCCACTGTCCTCAGTTTCCCTACTCTTTCCACACCCATGGCCTTACCTGACTTGGACATAGGTTTGTAGGGTCAGGAAATCCCATAGATAGTTAATGGGGATGCTTTCTCAACTTCTCTAATGTGTGTTCCCTGAAAAGGATGTAAGTGCCATGAGAGAAGGGAGCTCATCCATCTTGTTCAGCCTTGTGCCTGGAACAGTGCTGGAACACAGTGGGCACTAATGATTATCTTTGAATGAGGAAATATGTCTGGCCTTCATTTCCTGACCATGGTCTCTCTGGAAGTTTAAAGAGGTGAACAGTGGTGTGTAGCTATCTGGAAAATAATTTTTTATTACCACTGTCATGTTTATCATTCACATGGTGACTGTTGAATCCTTCTTTTCGGAATTGTGTTGGGGCGTCTGGGTGGCTCAGTCAGTTGAATGTCTGACTCTTGGTCTCAGCTCAGGTCGGATCTCAGGGTCATGAGTTTGAGCCCCACATTGGGCTCCATGCTGGAAGTGGTGCCTACTTAAAAAAAGAGTAGTGTTGAAAGGCTATGAAAGTAGATTTCCTGGCATGTGAGCTAGAAGGAACAAACTGATGGTGTCACTGCCCTTGAGAATTTCCCATCTTTGTGTGGTGGGTGAAAAATGAATAGAAAAACTTCATTCTTTCAGAAGCTCCTGATCTAAGGCTGCC
This sequence comes from Crocuta crocuta, assembly GCF_008692635.1. Taxonomy (NCBI): domain Eukaryota; kingdom Metazoa; phylum Chordata; class Mammalia; order Carnivora; family Hyaenidae; genus Crocuta; species Crocuta crocuta. The sequence continues at coordinate 10,324,409 of NW_027551573.1, read as the reverse complement.
ACCCTTGATGAGGGCTCACCTGAAGGAGGTGGTAGTGTCACAAAACAATTGGTTTTCTTGGGGGAAGAGACAGAACTTTGTATCAATAGATCAGACAACTCTGAGATGTGCTCTATGCAGGAACCTTCAAGATGCGGTTTTGCTGGGATTTGATAAAGACCTCGTGAGGTGACAGGTATCTATTGTATCAGAAGCTATAAACTAGGACCAGTAGATGAGCTTTGGTTAGCCTGCATAGTGTTTTTTAAATTTTTAAATTAATTACCAATATATTTGAAAATCAAGAGATTTCAAATAAAACTTAGATTTGTAGTTTTTCTTGAACACTAGATTCACATTCCTGCAAGGCCAACAATTGGTTGGAGCTAAGTAGCTGCTACGGTTTTTCACTGACATGCGGGCTATTGCCTTTTGCATAGCATAGAACAAGTATTCTGTACCTGTGGGAGGCATCATTGACACCTGGTCTGCTTCCTCTGGACTGTTCTGTCTTCACACACCCCAGCCAGACAGCTTTGGACTGCTCTGACCTGTCCTTCTTTTCCTTGGGGCTTTCTTTGGCCACCTGAGCATTCTCCACATAGCCACAGGGTGGGCCAGAAAGGTCAGGGGGCTGCCCCTGAGAGCAGCTCTCAAAATATGATGGATGGGAGTTGGTGGATAAATACCCTGAATCTGAGGCACAATCTAAATGATGCCTGAGGCCCTCAGCAGGATTGAATCCAAACCGACCCCAGTGGGACCTGCTCATAAACGCTCCACAGTGGCTCCCTTCCCTTCCCTTTCCTCCTGGTTTTCTTGGGATCACCTCCCAAAGAAATAATCATCTCACAGTGCACCTGAGTGGCTCAGTAGATTAAGCATCTGACTCTTGATTCCAGCTCAGGTCATGATCTCATGGTTTGTGAGATTAAGCCCCATCTCCAGCTCCATGCTGACAATGCAGAGCCTGGTTAGGATTCTCTCTCCCTCTGTCTCTGTCCCTCTCTTTCTCTCTCTCTCTTTCACTCTCAAAATAAATAAATAAACTTTAGAAAAAAAAATAATCATCTCAGGATTTGTTTCTGGAGAATCCCAACCTGAGACAATATGCTTGAATTATCCGAAAGGGGAAATGAAAGGAAGACTCTGTAGCTGGTATTTCCTATTCCAGTGTCCTCTGAGACCACATCTCTAGTGATGCTCAGGAAGTTAGGTGAGAAGCCATTCCTCCCACCATAGAAGTGGCCTTGGGCATCACTGAGCAGCATGAGGCTTGTCTTAAGGGTTGTTGTGCCTTGAGATGGAACCACCATGCCTAGGACTATCAGGAAGTCATCACATCTGGATGGTTTCCCTTGACTATTTTTCAAAAATTTCATGGCCAGTGGCCTGTTAAAAAAATCTATGACACGCATAAATGACAGCGGCTGAAATGGATCTGTCACTTTTCCCATTATTACCTATTCTGATGCAAAAGCCCACTTCTTCATTTTGAAAAGCTATTTCTCATCTGGCCTCATTCTGTGAGGTTTGGGAGTAGGATTTAAAGTGAACTAAAGCTACTCCAAAAGGATTCTTAACCACTACTGTGGCATGGCTGATAACTCAGATGTTGAGTGGGATCTGCCACAGCGCACATCTCAGCTGCACCTGTTACCAGCTGTAAGGTGGGGGTAATCTTGGTCATCTTTCTGGGTCCCTATTTCTTCATTTCTTTCATAGGCTTTTGAGAATTTAAATGAAATGATATAGTAATCAGAAAGCACTTAGCATAGGTCTGTGCTCATTGGAAGTGCTCAACAAATAACTATTAATATTTAAGTTATTAAGATTCTAGTTGGCTGAAGTGACATGAATATAGACACAAAGTCTGTGCTCCAGTCTCTGAGCTGCATGCTCTGTGCTACTAGAGAACTCGGACTTTTTATTTTTTTCCTTCTATCTCCCCTCCTTCCTCCTGTGTGTTTGTGTGTGTGTGTGTGTGTGAAATCACAACCCATTAAATATACTTCCTGAAGCTTATCTAAGTAAGCTCCCTGCCAGGAATATATGTGTGGCCAACCAGGAATTGAGACATCAAATAATATTTAATTTCACTTCTCCCTAAATATTATTGAATTCATTCCCACTAACTTTTCTTTTTGACTAGCTCTTTTTGCAGCAGTTCAAGCAGAAAAAGAAATCTCTTAGATGCAAGTAAAAGAAACTCATTCAAAAAAAAGTCTTGAGCCGAATGCAAGGGACTGCGATATTTTCTGTTATATGTTATGAACATTATTTAGCATAATGATTATCCTTTTTTTAATGATGTCTTTTTTTTAAGGGACTGCTTTTTCCATTCCCCTCGGGACAGTTTTTAGCTCCATGGAGCATGAATTTTTTCACTTATCTAGTGATTATTAGATATAAAAATCCCCTTTGGTAAGAGATTCCACCTTTAATGGTCTCTTCAATGAACAGTTCTCTGTAAATATCACATAAGCTTATTCAGGGAAACATAATGCTCTGGTCTCTGGATCCTTCATAAAGTAAACCCCCTCTGACAGCACCTGCTGAGTCCTTGTGGATCTGCAGAGCTGACTCAGATTCCAGTACTGGAATCTGACATTGAACTTGAATGTGTGACCTTGAACAAGTTACTTCTCTCTGGCTCATTTTCCTGATCTGTAAAATGGAGGTAATATCAGAAGCTACTTCACATGGCTTTAGTGAACATTAAGTAAATTAACGATGTGCAGTATAATGTAGTGTGCTCAAAAAAGTGCCCAAACACATTGAGTACTTTCTATGTCAGCTTACCCTCATCACTCAGTCCAAGTAGTTTCTTTACTTTCATCATACATGGGCTACTCAGGGGATGATCCTAAATATAATTCCTCTGTGTGGCAGGGAGTGACTACCTTAATTTGCTCACCCATAAATGGGGTATAATAGAATCTGCTTCATAAATTTGTTGTGAAGATTGGATGAGCTAATGAATGTGAAGTGACTAACCCAGGGCCTCACATGTAGTAGGTACTCAAGAAATGTTAACTACAAGTCCTATTAGAGCCCTTCCTTTCAATTTAGTGCTCTAAAGAGATTAACTATGCAAGGCAAAAATGCAATGAATTCATTCCTTTAGTCCTTAAACAGTTATTAGTGCCTTCTGTGTGCCTTCTAGCCTTGAGTGAAGGTTAAGTATTGAATACAACCATCAATCAACAAGATCTTTACCTCATCTATTCTCATGTGAGGTAACTCACAACACTTACAGCATGTGATAAGTGCTGTGGGAAAAAAATAAGGCAGTGTAGAGGTATGCAGAGTGAAGGAGGTCAGGAAGGAGAGAAAGGAGAGGGAATGTTAAAATAAATAGGATGACCTGGGAAAGTCTCTCCATTGGGGTGACATTTGAGCAGGGGCCAGAGGGAAGTGAAGAAGTGAGGGAAGGCTGGGCTGCTGTAGGCAGAGCCTTCTAAACAGAAGGTATGGTCAATGCAAAGGTAGGCAGGATCTTCTTGAAGACTATAATATTCTTTTCTTTTTCTCCATTATTTTTCAATTTTCTCTCCAGCCTTGGAGTTAAAGGTTCTCAAAAGGATATGGAGCGCCTGGGTGACTCAGTTGGTTAAGCGTCTGACTTCAGCTCAGGTCATGATCTCATGGTTCATGGGTTCAAGCCCTGAGTCAGACTCTGTGCTGACAGCTAACTCAGAGCCTGGAGCCTGTTTCAAATTCTGTGTCTCCCTCTCTCTCTAACCCTTCCCTGCTCATGCTGTCTCTCTCTCTTTCAGAAATAAATAAAACATTAAAAATTTTTTAAAAAAAGAACAGATTAAAAACTTTAGGAAATCCAGGGCTCAACTACTCTTTAACAAATTCCCCACATTACTTCCTACCAGTTCCCAGTTAAGCTTCCTGTTTAGGTCTTAGTAGTCAATTGCAGTCTCTAAATTGCTGATACAACACATCAGTTAATTAAATTACTGCACGTTGCCGGTTGCAAGGCTAAAGCCAGTGGGGTGATTTGTTATTATCCTCTTGAAGAACAATCCGTGGGCAAAATATTATTAGATTTGATTTTTCTAAAAAGCTAGGAGTGAGGTTATTTAATTAAGATTGTGTCAAAGCATGGCTCTATTTTTCCCTTTGGCCTTTTTCTATTCATCTAAAATATGAAAGATTTCCTCTTGGAAAAACGTAAAAAAAATATTTGTTTCCATTATTGTTAAAGAACAAATTTTATTTAATCTACTTATTGTCAGTCCATATTGTAAACTTGCTTTTGGGGCTCTTTTATGCAGGAAGATTCTAATCAAATATATCCATGCTAGTTAGGGTATAGCTGAACTTCATTTTATGTCAAGAATCCCAATGAGGGATCATAACTTGGATGGGGACTTTAGGTATAGTTCTTCATTCATCTCTTCATCAATTCCATATCAGTTGAGATCCTAATGTGTGCAAGATACTGTGCTAGGGACTGAGTGTACAATTAAATAAAATACAAGGTTATAATGCCATCTGCTGAAAGCCCTTAAACAGAGGAAAACTGTCAGTAAAAGAGAAATTACTTGGTGCCACCAAATTTCATTTGTTACTTCCTAGAAATGGTCCTTCCTCCCCACTTGTCCAAACCTAACCTGTTCTTTAAACTCTTGCTCAGATTAGGTCTCTTCTGTAAGGCTTTCCTTGAATACTCCATTCTTTACTTAGAATTCTTTTTTTGCTTTTTCCACCTAAGTTCTCTCTGAACAATTTATACCACCTAATTTTGCACTTAATTAAAATTGTATTGTAATTTATATATTGTCTTTCTTCTGAATTAGAGTGCAACTTTTTAAAGGACTTAAACCATATCTCCTACATATTGTTTCAAAATATCCACCATCGTTATGTCTTGCATAAAGAGAGACTAATTTGATTAATAATGAACAAACCTAATGGTAATGTTCTTCAATTAATCTGATTTGACTAGAAGAGTCTGTTTACATCCACAATCCATACATCCATCCACCTATCTATCCTCCTCTATCTACTGCCTAACCAGCCAGACATCTACTCACCATACATCCATCTGTCCGCCCACCATTTTTCTACCCAACTACCATTCATCCATTCATTCATTCATCTGGTAAATGTTTATTATAAGTTAGTTCAATTATGGCAATAATCTATAGCTTTAAAAGCCTTTTATCTTATGACTAATATTAATTGCTATATCAAAAATGTCAAGAGAAAACACAGAAAGTAAATATCAGAAATGAGAACAGGTGCACATGATTCACCTTGATGACATTTGCTCTTTCTTCCCACTCAGATATTCTTTTGCTTTTAGAAGGTAGAAGAAGTCATCTCATAAACATTTAGGTAACAGAAATAGTGCCACAGTTTGGATTGAGAATTACAAGTCTTTATTTTATAATGGTTTAGTAGTCAATGGACATCTATAATTTAAGCCATTTAACTTGCTTTCAAATGTTTTGTTTTAGAAGTAATATATGCTAATATAATTGTTATATTAAAAATGGTACTAGTTTAAGCTTTCAAAGAATACTAATATATACAGCTCATAACTGTTCTGTTATCATTAGTCACACACAAGAAAACATGACACAAGGTAGGTATTTTGTCTCTTGGAAACAAAAACAGCTTGGAAGAACAAACGATTGCACATTAATTCCTAGTGGGGGGTGGGAGGGAATGCCAGCCAAATGGAGTGTATCTTATAAAACATTAGTGATAAAAGAAAGGTAAGAGAGAAGAAGACAGAGACAGAGGTGGGGACGGGAGAAAAGGGGAAGAGGGAGCGAAGGAAAAGTTTTTCGGAATGGCTAAGGAAACAAAAGAGAAAGACAGACCCAGAGGAGAGAGTGTCCCATGATATCCTGAAGGAGGCACTGAGCTGCTGGCTCAAAGGAAAATCCCCTCCTCTGAGCCAGGGCTGCTCATTTTGGCAGGCCTGCCTTCTCCCTGTCACCATTCAATTCACACCTGGGCCACTTGGGCAGTGGGCTGTCTTTCAGAACCTTCCCCAGAAAACCACCTAATCCTCTTTCTCCCTCTCTGAGACCCTTTTCTCCCAGCCAAGCTTGCAATCCTCTGCTGGCTCACAGAATATAAGACCCACAGCATCCAAACACAATTAATTGACTTAATGCCCTTCTTTACTGCCAACCAGGTCTGGATAACAAAAGAACCATAAAAAAGCAATGTGGATACTAACTACATAGAAAAATAGGATCACTGGCATCTACTGATGGAGGCTGTTGGCTTGAACTGCGTCAACAATCACTCCAGACCTTCCCTCTAATGTAAAACATGAAAATGGTCATGGAGAAGTTTATTCATATATGTTTGGAGGAAAAAGACATTAGTGCTATAAAACCAGAAACTAAAAAGAAAGGAAAAAAAATTCTGTTTATTTCTGAAGGATCTGATTACCAGGTTTCACAATGTTTGAGGCAATATTTCAGGAGACACTGATAATTTGCTGGAAGAGTATGACATGAACTTGAGAGGCATTTGTGCAGCTTTTCTAAAATAGAAAAGAAATAAAAAAAGACAATAGTTTGTTATTCCAAGAAGTAGAAATGCAGGAGTCACAGTATCTTGAAAAAGAAGAGGATGTTTTGGCTTCTTGCCTTGTTATTGTGCAATCATTTAAAAATATTTCAAATCATTACTTTGCTGAATTTCCTTTTCCTAAAGGAGCTTGAGAAGAACATGTATAAGTAATACTTCTCTCTTTTGCTTTCCAATATATATTTATTTTGCTAAATATAACTATGTTTAGAGAAAACTCAAGATTCTTTTTGAAGTTTCAGCCAGAAGCTCAAAGCCTCTACACTGGCATGGGGGGGAGGAGGAGGGGAGAAGGAAAATAGCTTGGTGATAGCCATGCCTGAAACAATGCCCGTCTTCTCTCTTCCCAATGGCATTTAATTTTTCCCCCAGAAAACAGTTTGCTTGAGTAAAGCTATCTAACTATTCTTGTCTCCTTCTTGTGGGAATATCAGCTAGTTCCTCCAATATTCCCTTTCTTCTGAGCCAAATGCATAGGAAATTATGAAAAGTAGATTTGAATAGCAACAAGTCTGGGATTGAGACTAGAATCCCAGGTCTGATTTGCTGTGCAACCTCGGATAAGATAGTTAACCTGTCTGTACCAGTTTCTTCATGAACAGAACAGGGATAATAATCTGCATATTTCATAGGGTTTGTTGCATGTTCACAAAAACCCCAGAAAGGTACCTGTACGTAGTTAACACCTGACAAATGCTGACAATTGTTCACTCCCAAATAGAAGCCCCCACCCTCAAAAGCAGTGCCTCTTCCAAGAAACAGATTTTATACTAAACTCTCTGTAAATTTCCTGTTTCCAAAGTTGTTCATATTTTCTCTATAATTCACATCACAATTTCTTGCAGTCATTGCTTCAGTATGAGTCAATTTATTCTTGATAATCTTATTTGATGTAATTCTTCTCAGTAGTCCCTGACAAAATCAAATTTAAAAAAAAAAGCTTCAACATTTATAGGTGCCTTATGCTGAATTTACTTGCATTAGTTATTTAGATCATTCTCTCTAGCTTGGCATTCAGCACCTTTTGCTTAACTATTTTTCATCCCAGGAGACTGACATCTTTGTATCATTCTACAGTGCTTTGCATCTTGTTTTTCATACGGATGCCTACTCTCAAGTCAGCGATGAGATATTGATTCTTTTCTTGTCATTTAACATTCTCATGGAGACCCTGGCAGACCAATTTACAAATGATTGCAAAAGTGCTTTGGCAAATTGAGAATGTTTTTGACTGAGAAAGAAAAACACAGACTATGAAAATTTCGCACCTTTCAATTGGGCTTACTTAATGCTGCACAAGCTCTCCCCTAATGAGCATTTTCAATCACTGCTAAAAATCTTCCATTCTATGATTCACAGAGCTCCCTCATTCAGGCAAAATGTCTCATGCCTGCACTTTGTGGGCTGGAGTTGATCCTTTCATGCCCAGGCCTTGCCTCCAGGCCTGCTCCACTAGTAGAGGTTAGTCTTTGCCTAAGCCAGCCAGCTTGTTCTGAAGGCACCTCCTTGGGGTTAATTCGCAGGCCCTCCACCCACCAGGCAGACACCACATTTCTGACCCTTCTGTCAGGCCCCGCAATTCATGATCTTCCCTAGGGCAGAAGCCGCGAGCTACAGAGCAAAGCTGCAGTCAGATTGTATATTTCAGGGTTATTTATTAGTCCTTGGCTTGGAAGTCTAGCCAAGAGGTTTTCACTCGGGGTCTGTTTGCCTTACACAGTCTGTCTCCAAAGTGCAATTTAGAGATATAGAGACATCAGGGTAATTTTCCGTCCTCTAGTGACAGTGTTATTATGGAAAAGGAAGGATGACGGCTGCTTGCTGTGCTAATGACTGCTTCTCATTTCATCCAGGAGCCCCAGGATGTAAACTATTCATGGGCAGGTTCCCTGAGAACCTCACCTGGAGTTCCTCTCCCTGGGGAGGTGCTGTTAATGGCTTTCTTTGCAAATTCCTCTCCACCCACTGTCTCCTTACAGGATTGGAGAACCACTAAGTCTAGACGCCCCAGGAGCTTTTAGGATTTCCTAAACCTATTTTTGTTTGTTTATTGTGCTGTCTTTCCTGGAGGCTATGTCAACACTCAGTCTGGTGAGTATTAGGAGCAAAGGCAATGCTGAGATCCAAGACCCTAAAAGTCCCTGCTTCCTTTCGGAAGTCTTCCTGTGCTGTCTTTGGACCCCGTCACAATAGCCCTCTTCGCATCCTCCAGCATCCTTTGATTCCGCAGTTTTCAGAGCTCCAAGAAAGCCTCTAGCCTGGACTGTTTCTCCTTTCTCCTCTTCATCTTCTTAATGCCCTCCCATGTTCTATGAGCCACTCCTCAGAGAACCCTTCATGCCTTCACTCCAGAATGGATGAGGGCCTTGCTGGAAGCTCTTAGAATTTGTGGTTTGTTTCCTTCGGTGCCTTTCCACATTTCCATTTAATGTTTGTGTGAGACCAATGTATTTGACCTCCTGTCCCAGACAAGCCCGTGGGCTCCTGGGAGCAAGGGCAGCCAGCTTAGCTCACTAGCATTCCACCAAGGACAGCTCCTCACCCCAAGAGTTACTTTTCTTTATCTTTATTGCAGGACAACTATGAGAGACTAGCCTTGGGGTTTTCAGTGTGGGTTTGAATCAGAGGTGGGGTGTATGTATAATATGTACTCACCTGAAAATGTTCTTTTCTTTCAGTTACCCTGGGGAAAGGATGGAAAAGGAGCCACTCTATGGTGGGTTAGATGTATGAAAAAAGGAGAAAGGGCACACCATACGGTCATGGTTTACTCATTCTGACATGATCGATGTGTGTGAATAGCCATTAGGAGCAAATTCAAATCTTAATGATGTCATTTCCAGTAGACCTTTGGACTGAACAGCAAGCAATTGTCTGTTTCCAAGCTGATGTGTGTGTGTATGCACAGAACTGTATGCAGAAGACCAAATTTTATTTTATTTATTTAATTTTTTTAATGTTTTATTTATTTCTGAAAGAGAGAGAGAGAGAGAGAGACAGCGTGAGCAGGGGAGGGTCAGAGAGAGAGGGAGACACAGAATCCGAAGCAGGCTCCAGTCTCTGAACTGTCAGCACAGAGCCCAACATGGGGCTCAAACCCACAAACTGTGAGATCATGACCTGAGCTGAAGTCGGCCGCTTAACCAACTGAGCCACCCAGGCGCCCCTTAATGTTTTTCATTCTCTTTTCTGATTGTAAAAATCCCTCTATTCTCCATATCCACCTCTTCAATGACCCAGACACCCAGCAGTCTCAGGAAGTTGGTAGTTTGAGTCTTCTGCATTCATTTAGGAAATACCCACCAGGCAGTGGCTTCATGCTGGGTGCTGTGATCATGTTTCAGAATCCTGCAGGACACAGGTCCTATCCTTGGATGATATAGTAAGGTTTGAAAAGCCTTAAGTTGGGGACCCTGAGTTGGAATTGCAAAGCTACCATTAACAAAAAGCACTAACTTGGACAAGATATTTTATCTCCCCATCCTGCAATCCTCCTACCTGTATAAAGTGATGTTAATGCTACTTCTCTCTTAAGGTTATTTCAAGGATTAAATGATACACAAAGTAAATCAGATCATGGCATGCCCTCACTCAAAATCCCCCAAAAGGCTGTTGTGAAGTTTGGAATAGAGTTCAGAGACCTTAGCATGGCAACATGATGTGAGCCTTGCCCACATCTCTAGATCCTTATTATCTCACTTCTTGGGCTCCCAGTACATTGACCCTCCTCCCTGTTTCTCCAGCAGCTCAAACATAGTCACCTTAGGACCTCTCTGTGTTGGGGGCTTCCTCTGACTGGAATGCTCTTCCTCCCAATAGTCATGAGACTTGCTGCTCACATCATTCAGGCCACTGTTTCAGGGCTTCCTCCTCAGAAAACCCTTCCTGACACTCCCAAGCCAAAATATCTCCCATCACTTTTGTGTTTCCAACCAGTTTTATTTCTCTACACATCTCTATCTGACATCACATCATCTTTTGCTTGACTTACTGTCTTCCCTCACTGGACTAGACACTCAGTGATGGCAGGGACTTTAGTTTTTTCATTGCTGACTCCCTGGTCCCTATGACAGTGCCTGTACTTAAATATTTGCTGAGCAATCATTCAGGCTGAATAATCATGATGAACATTGTCTTACCCAGTGCTTGGCATGTAGTAGAAACTCAATAAATGTCAGTTATTTTCCTCTGCTCTTCTCAGCAAGGAGCTTAAACTTTACAGCTGAAGATAAGACAGTAGGAGATGGATTTTTTTGGATTTAGTTAAGCCACTTGGATCTTTTTACATCCCAATAACTACATACCACAGAGCCTAACAGAAAGTGAATCCTCTTTTTATGTTTTAATCAATTTGTTCCACATAAAGTATGTCTGGGGTGATAAGAGCAAGTGTTAGAAACAAAAATAAAGCACTAGAACAATTGATGGAATTTGCTTATTAGTTCTCGTTCTCTTTAGCACTGCTTGCCTTGAAAGAAGGAACTGGCTAAAGAGAAAGAGCCACATTGACTCTCAGGAGGGAACATTACAATTAACAGTCTCCTTTAATGAATCCTACATGAACCTTGCTATTGAAAGATGCATCAATGGAAACTATTTCTGTCTGTTGCCTTATGAATGAATTATACGGAGATGTTTCTCTGATGTAGTAAAAAGCGTCCTATGTGGGGCACATGCTCTGTGTTTCCTGCTCCCTAATCGACTCATGTGTTTATGGAGTGCAGATTACCAGCCCTGTGTAGTGGGTAGGGAATAGGGATGAAGGGAAGAAACACGCTGGCAGGTGCTGTGAGAATGCATAGCGGGGCCTGGGTCAAATGGTGGGGGAAGGTCAGAGAACAGTTGCCAGAAGAAAGAATGTTGCCAGAAGAACAGTTGCCAGAAGAATAGACATTGACTAAGCAAGAGGGTGGAATGGAGAGTGATGCTGAATGAAAAACTTTGAAGGCAGAGGGAAGGGCATTTGGAAAACTGTATCCTGGGTTCTTATTATACCTTTACCCCAGGGAGACGCATCCCCTCTCTGTGCCTCAGTTTCCCCAAATGCATTGCAAGTGGATGGATTAGATGATTTCTTAAGTTCTAGGCAGAAAGGAATTCTGTCTGCTCCTGTGGAGCCCTCTTTTCCCTTCTCTCCCCATTCTGTGTGCTGCCCTCCTATGAAGTTCATTTTCCTTTCCCTTTCTTCCTTGACTCTATCCAATGTTTTTTTTCCCGTGTTTGTCAAGTTGCAAAAGGCAAGACAGAACATTATTTAATGCCTTTGGGACTACCTGGGGCAGAAGGAATGGCAGATTGCTGCTTTAGCATTTATTCTCAAATTTTATAGGCAGAATAGTAAGTGGATATGCTAAACCCCACAGAGGTAAAAAGAAAAATTGAGTTCAACATTTGGATCAAGGTTTTTTGTTTTTTTTTTAAATGAAATGGATAGTCACTCTATACTTAATAATAATCATAGACACTGATTGGATTCTTCCTATATTCCTATATTATACCACAGAACTCTCATAGCAGGCACATATCTGTTATTATCCTTAAGTTATGGGTAGGGTAATTGAGACTCCAAGAAGACACTAAGCTAGCAAGTGGTAGAACCAGGCTTGGCTCTCTGGTAGCCAGGTCCCAGAGTTAATGTATCCATATTGGCAGATCTGCCCCGGATCATACTGGCCATGTGACCCTGGCTCAGTCACTTCCCTTCTGGGCTTCAGTTTTCCCAGCTGATCTCTACAAAGATTCTACCAGCTCTAACTTTCTGATTTGGTCATAAGCCCCTATTCTTTCCCTGTGTCTGAAGTCACCATGAGACAGAGGAGGAAAAAACATCAAGAGACTTGCTGGCTCTGTGGGAAATGCTCCTAATGATTTCAATGACTGGGAATGTATTTAACTCAAGGGCAAAGTGAAGGACAGGTTGAGTTTTGGTATACTGGGATGGAGAAGAGAGTAAATTTAGAGTATATGACAATTTATAGGACTGCAAAGAGAACAATAAAAATCAGATTTTGCAGTAGGGAAAAGAAATCTCTCATTCCATCTGGGCCAGATTTATACCCAGGGAGTAGTTTTGGCAAGTGGAGAACCTTGGTTTGTTAAATATTAAACAAAAAATATTAATAATCTGACTCACTCTTCATGCCTGACTCTGGTAGTACAACAACTCCTAATTCACTTTTCCTCTTGATTCTCTCTTAGTTAAACTGATATTTGATTCTAAGAGAATGTATTTTACTAGCTAGTGGTAAGCCTCCGAAAGGCTTGCCAGAAGGTAGATTCATGAGAACTGTGGCTCCCTTCCTCAAGAATGGAGGAGCTGGAGACAGGAAGTGTATGAGACTCTTAAGGATTACTTGGCCATAGAAGGGGAGCTGCACACAGCCCGGCTCTTTCCTTGGCACTGGTCTTCCCCCCATGAAAAGGGACGTGCTCTCAGAAGGCACACAATGGACCAGATTCAAGAGTATAATTGTAGACATCAAATCCAAATATTTCAGAGCTAGCTTTTCAGAGGCAGGAGAAATAGGCTCCATTACCCTCAAGTCCTACAAGATCAAAGTGATGGAATGGATGAGGTAATGGGTGTCAGAATCTGCCTGGAGACACAAAGGGATGAGAAAGCTCATTGGGGAAGCAGATATGAAAGTGCATGAAGTTTAGCTTGAATTATGGCAAAAGAGTATGGCTAGAAGTTCCTGAAAGCATGAGATTAGGGTATTATAAATAATATATAAAGATATTAGTGCCTGTCTTACTTATTTCCCATCATATTTAAATATACCAACAGCTTCCATGCTGTTTGATATAGCACCATTTATAAAATAGGTAGAGCACACACCCAGAGTTCATTGTCCTTCCAGATGTAATTTTACTAAATTAACGCCATATTTTGTTTTCCATTTCCTATAAAAATGTTTGAAAAGCATCCCTAAACAAAGACATACTTAACTGATGTTTAAAAACAAAAACTGCATGCCAAATAAAATAGCAGGATGTTAAGAGCTCTTTAATAAATGCATACACTTTAAAGACCTAAATGTGCACACTCATTTCAAGTACATTTCATGAAATAATTTACTTTCAATCTGTTTTGAATAATTGTACAAAAATAGTTCATAAGCATAATAAATCTTTAACATACCCTTTTCTTGCATGCTGTTCCTGAAAGTCTCAGTTTGAAGATTATACTTAATGGAATTGTCTGTCAATTTCCATCACTATCATCTGGGGCAGATGGCTCTTTGATTGTGCATTTAATATGCAGAAAAATCCCATGCCTCTTCTAAGTTTGAGTCAGCTGTCCGACAACTCACGTTATGATGGGTAGCTTTCTTTTCAGAAAATGGTTTCCCTGAAACACCAGACTTCATGTATCATTAAAAATAAATATATTCAGATGAATTTTTTCATCTCCTTTATTTTGTTCACCTCAGATATTAGCATTTGAAGTGATACTCATTTGGGGTTTGTTCTATAGATGCTAATTTTAAGAGGAATATGTGCAGAGCTCCCACTGAAGCCAGAACCACAAAGGCAGCTGGACGCCTGTGGGAGCTAGATTCTTCTGAGGCAGGGACAAGTCCAGACAGCCTGAGTTTGAGAAGCTGCCTCATATCTCATGCCTTGCTCTTATGATACTGGATTCCCTCTGGCAAGCCTGTGTCCCCCAGTGGATCAAAGTTTTGGTATATACTCTTGGCTCATATGTAGTGGGATTTTCTCCCAGAATTTTGTCTTAATTTTTATCCAGCATGCCTCCAGGGTGAGTGGAACAAAGAAGCATAAACAACATAGTGTCAGAATTCTCACTTGTGATGGGCCTTAGACCAGGCAGATGACTTCAATTGTGAAAAGGATGGTTACCATCTTAGTTATGTTCCAAGCATCTATTAGTGCAGCCACAACTCTATAAACAGATCTAAGTATATAATATCATTTGTGAATCTTATGTCACCATGTGACATAGTAGCAAAAACATAGGTTTTGGAATCATAAGAACTCAGATTTGAATTTTAGTGGCTTCCCTTGGAAGGGAGTTTAGAGTTTAGGTAAAAAGGGTGGCTCTGGGGTCTATGTGGCTAGGTTTGAATCCCATCTCCTCAGCTAATAGCTATGTGACTTTGCCTGTGAACTTAACCTCTTTATATCTGTTTCCTCATCTGTAAGGTGGGGATAGGAATAAGGTTATTGTGATGATTACATGAGATAAGGCATGTAACATTAAGAGCCAACTAAAGAATGCTAGTCAAAGGTGACAGTAATATACCAGTACCTAGCATTGCATAGTCATTCGAGGAATATTTATTCATCCAAAGATGGACACTGAGGTTCTTTTGTATCTTGACTATTATAAATAATGCTGCAATGAACATAAAGGTGCATAGATCTTTTTGAATTGGTGTTTTTATTTTCTTCAGAAAGATACGCAGTAGTGAAACTGCTGGGTGATATGGTAGTGCTATTTTTAATTGCACTTGAGGAAACTCCATACTGTTTTCTATAGTGATGACACAAGTTTGCATTCCTACCACAGGCACAAGAGGTCCTTTTTCTCCACATTCTCACCAACATTTGTTATTTCTTGTCTTTTTGATAATAGCCATTCTTACAGGTATAACATGATATCTTATTGTGGTTTTGATTTACATTTCCCTGAAGATTAGTGATGAACATTTTTCCATGTGCCTATTGGCCATTTGTATGTCTTCTTTGGAGAAATGTCCATTCAGATCCTCTACCTATTTTTAAATAGGATTACTGGAGGAGGGGTTGCCATTGAATTGTATGAGATTTTAAAATATATTTCAGATATTAATGCCTTGTCAGATATATGATTTGACAATATCTTCTCCCACTTGACAATATATTCTCCCACTTAGTAGGTTGCCTTTTCATTTTATTGATGATTTCCTTCACTGCACAGGAGCTTTTTAGTTTGATGTACTCCCACTTATTTATTTTTGCTTTTGTTTCCCTTGCATTTGGAGTCAGATCCAAAAAGAAAAAAAAAGTGCCACTAAGACGAATGTCAAGGAGCTTACTGCCTACATTTTTTGGTGGGCATTTTATGGGTTCATGGCTTACATACAAATCTTTGATACATCTGAGTTAATTTTTGTGTATGGTGTAAGATAGTGGTCCACTTTTGTTGTTTTGCATGTAGCTAGCTGTCCAGGTTTCCCAGCATCAATTATGAACAGATTGTTCTTTTCCCACTGTATATTCTTGCCTCCTGTGTCATAAATTAATTGACCATATATGTGTAGGTTTATTGACCAGTGTGTCTGTTTTTCTGCCAATACCATACTGCTTTGATTACTCTATCAATCTTGACAAAGGTGGTCTCCCCTAGTGCACACGTTTCCTTTATGGGCCGTCAGCCACCTGGCAGTAAGGAGAGGTGGAGTAGCGGGAAGCCCTCCACCTAGGCCCCGCTTGTTAGAAACTGTGATTCTTAAACAATCCTGTGATTCAAGAGAAGAGCAATATTTGATTCACAAAAATTTAGTTTGCATCCTCTGTTTCCTTATTCCGTAGAACATGCTCTCTGTCTGAGCAGTGATGCCCTGTGCGTGAACCACACATTATGCTGCAGATGCATCTTCATTAGTGACCAGAGTGGTATTAGAAATGGGTAAATTGGATCATTTAATATCATTTCTTTTACCTCCAGAAAAAAGAGATTGAGGTATTTTTTTCCCATTATACTTAATAAGACTTGAAAGGCTAAATTTTCATTAGGAAGGCAAAAGCATTCTTATAAATTCTGTCTCTATGAAGAAGGGCTGATGGAAAAGCATGAAACCCAGCAGCCATGGTTACTATTTTCCCAGAGGAAAAATCCTCGTGTTCCCTGATCTGCTCTTTGCTGTTAACCCTTTGGGAGTCCAATCCCTACAGCCCTAAAGGGTTTGTTTGTGTGTTTGTTGTTGTTTTGATTTCCTAATCCACATTCTTCTTCTCAAAAATTGAGAGCTCACTACCTCCAGGAGGCCCTCTCTGCTTATCTACTACAACTTGGTCCTGTTCTGTGTGCCCCACTTCAAGCCACATTCAGACTCAATGTCAGGTATACTCCCCAAAGCAGAGCCTGAGGCAAGTACTTGGGAGTGGATGCTTCATTTGGGAGGTGATCCTAGGGATCAGAGGTGAGGCATTAGGGAGAGCAAGACAGGAGATAAGGAAAATACATTGTTATGACAATGTATAACTGAGATCACTGCCATGTGCACTGGGGTGGATTCCACCAGGACTTCAATTAACCTGCAGAACACCTTCCAAGGATGTCTGTCTGATGGGGGTGGTGAAGGGAGCAGTGAAGGCTCCTGCCTCTGTTAGTTGTACCTTTTTCTGGGGGCACTAATCTCATACCAGGGGTGACACTTGCATTCTGATCTAGTGAAATCTCAGAGCATGGGACAAGACCCTGGGGCAGAATTAAAATCTGTGAGTACTTGAGGTGAGAGCCAGCAAGAGACAAGCCAGGGCTGCCATAAGACTGTCTACCAGCTATGGCTGAAACCAGAGGTAGTGGGCAATGGGAAGCGGGATAGCCAAGGCACCTGCTGCAGAAGTAATAAAAGAAGCTAACATTCACTGAGTACTACGTATCACTTATTTCTCATTCATAACAAACACCTATCAAGAGTCTATTTGTCAGATACTCTTATAGACTCAACTCTAGGGATACTATCATGAATAGTACAAAAGAAATAAACAATATAATTTCAGGTAGGGATGTACTGTATAACAAGTAAAAGGAGAGTAAATGATAGAGCATCAGGGATAGTATGTTTTTATTTCACATAAAGTGATTATGAAAGAGGTGGCACTAAATGAAGCTAAGGAACAAGCCAAGGGAATGTGGGGGGATGGGTGGGGTGGTGAGAGCAATTTGGATGAAGAACAGCCCAGCAAGGGCCTGAGGTGGGAGGAAGTCTCTGTAATGGAACAAGAAGAAGGTCAGTGTGCCTGAGGCTGAGTGAACAGCAGGAGAGTGGGGGGCATGAAGCTAGAGAGATAGCAGAGTGAGATTGTGCCTGCACTTGTGAAGCATGACCAGATCTTGTTCCCTCTGTGGTAGGAAGCTGGTGGGGGCAGGATGTGAAGTGATTAAGCTTTCCAATAACAGTTTTTAGCCAAGTGTGTAACAAATATACATGTTCTAATTTTTAGTCCTTATAAGAACCTCATGAGGTTTTAGATGGGGAAGGTAAGCAACTTCCCAAGGTCACGCAATTATCTCACACACACACACACACACACACACACACACACACACACACACACGATCCAAACCCAGGGAGTCTGGCTCCAGAACCCCAGAGCTCACCTGTATTGTTTTCTGCAGGCTCAAGTCATTTCCATAGGACTGTGCCCTGGATCCACACCTGACAGCACCTCTTCCAGTCCGGAGACATTCTTTCATCTTTTTTCTATGTCCCACAGCAGGTGCTGCTCACACCTGCTATTGCTGAGCAATGGGTTGACCTGTCTGAGGGCATGTCCTGGGGGCAGAGAGGCACAGGTGCTGGTGGGAAGTGACTGTGACGTTTTGTCCTGCCTTAGTCTCTGCTCCCTGCCTTCTGGAGCTGACATTTTTGCAGGCATATGGCTTTGTTGGTTCAGTGTGGCCAGACCATGCCTGGGTGGGCGGGGGTGGGGATGAGGGAGGCTCATCCTGGAGGTTTCTGAGGCCAACACATTTGATGGATGAGTGAGAGACCTCAGTAGCAGGAGGAGGTAGAAGGGACTGACATTTTGCAATTTTTCTATCTCTAAAAATAAACTCAAACAACTTCAACAATTTGATTTGAGCCAATGTTCTGACCTACACATGGCCTCGTTCATTCAGTGAGTGAAAAGGAAGGTGTTAATTTTTCCTCTGCACTTAGAAGTTTCCTTGACCACCAAGGACATTGGGTCAGCTCACCCTTTAAAGGTGGCAACTCCAATTTAGAAGATTTAAGTTTGGGAAAATGTGCTCTCTCTTAAGAGCCTAGGAACAGAGTCATAAAAAACTCGTTCACCAGTCCAGCAAGCAGTGGTTTATGTGGGTTTATTCTGGAAGCTTCTGATGGTATAATAAAGTTGAGAATGACTCTGCTGTTCCTTGACTGCAGGGGCAACTGGCCTCAGAGGTCAGCGGGCAGCTTGCTCTGCCCCTGCTTTGAGGAAGAACAGCACCTGGTCAGAGAGGTGTCTTGCTTGAGGCACAAGACCGGTAGTGACTAAAGATTTCCAAGAAAGCTCATTAATCAAGGCTGCAATGTGAAGGTTGCTACAGCTTCAGAGGTCAGTGATGGGGCTCCCAGAATCAATTGGAATGAAAGGCCAGAGGCAGGGCTGGCTTCCCTGTGATCCAGGTCCTAGCTTCATAAAGAGAGGTGAACAGATCTTATTTGCCAATTTTCCAAATGCCTGTAGCAGACTTCCTGGACCTGTGCTTAAAGCTTTGATACAAAAAGAAATGGAAGGCCAGCCTCACTTACTGTTATCAGCCTGAGAAATACAATGCCCCAAGTTAGAGATTCTGAGCAAAACCATAAAGTTTTGGAGAGGGGTCGAAATAAGGTAGATGAGAATAACTTCTTTTGGGATTTGGCTTCTGGGAGGAGAATCATCATAACACTTGAATCTCCCTCAGTAACCCTATTAGAGGGACCTCCTCAGTTGGACTATGGCACTGACCCAAGAGATAAAAGCTGTTCCTTTTAATGTTTGGTGTAAGTCACTGTGACTTTAGCTATAGATTGACTTTCTAAATCTTTGGGTGCAGAAGTGAGTGTGCAGGTACAAGTTGGGTTCAAATTCCAGAGACCTGAAGTTTTCCCTCGATAGTAATAGGGTCATAATGGCTGCCATAGTTGTGAAAACTGACATTCATTTAGCATTCATGTACCAGACATTGTGCTAAGTGCTTTTTGTACTTTCTTACATCTACTCTTTACAATAATTCTAGAAAGTAGGTTTGAATTATTAGCCCTGTTGTGCAATTGAGAAAACAGAGCCACAAACTAACTTGACCAGGTTCATCCTAGTAGGTAGGGCAGAGCTGGTATTTTTCTTTGAGTCACAGTGTCCCTCTAAGCACTGGCTTACAATCTTTTTATCTGTCATTACTGTCTCTGAAGTCTGAACTTCCCTTGAGAGAATTTCCGCACCTATTAAATTTGGAGGAAAATATGCACTGGTTGGGGGAGAGTGGGAAAATTAGTGCTCTGGCTGATAGCGAGCTGACCAAGGTCAAGACCCTGGAAATTCAAGGAAGGTGACTCCCCTCTCCCCTTTCCCAGGTCAAGTGTAGTCAACCCAAGTCAAGAGTTGGTCCAAGTCCTTTGAAGAATCTGTCCTTCAAGTCAGTGAGATCTGTTCTGGGAAACAGAAGGTCTAGATAATTCTTAACATTTGAGAGAAATTATACTTTGATTAAGACATTTCATATGCCTGGTAGCAGCAGTTCATCTGCAGAAATGATTTGAGGTCTGGGGAAAACAGCTACATTGAAAGAGAGTTTCTGAGCTGTTGAAAAGGACAATGGGAACAAAACTTAATTAGGAGTACAGGCTAATGGAATTGAGAGGGAGGCAAGATGAATTCATTATATTAATAATAAACCTGAACTTAGGGAAGGGAAAGCAGATGGAAAGAAGGGAACGCATAATGCGTTATGTTTCATTTCTTCTGAATAAAGTGTAGTGTGCTGAAATGTAACAAGATTATCCATCCTCTCCATCTGCTTTTGTCTAAATAAATTCAGGTTTTTCACAAATGTAATGAATTTTCAGCTTGTAATTTGCTGTCTCCGGTGTGTGCAGTGTGGAGAAGACCCGAGATACTCCCTCTGAAGCCCATTTGCTGCATGCCCAAGCCTGGGAACTCCATTAAGCACCAGCATTTCACATACTATCAGTGCAAAGGTTCAGAGTCATCCCACTCTCAGCATGGGTGGGATGTTCTGTCACAGCAGCCACCCGGGGGGTCGGATGGCACAGGTTGACAGAGAAGGATAGTGGTCTGGATTTAGGGTGTGGGGTGAGGGTAGCAGGATGAATCTCTTCTGCAAATTCTGGTAGAGAGATGAAAATTCATGGAGCTCTGCTGTCTCCTCATTTATCACTCATTTACCTCTACATCTTTATTCATGAAGTTTTCTCCACCAGGAATTCCATGTCTCCTAGACCCCTATTCTTCAAATTCTATTACTTTTTCAAACCCACTTATTTCTAAGTGTCTTCTTCAACTGCATTAGAACACACAGATTTACTCTCTTCTCCCTGAACTCCTGTTGCCCTTTTACTTGAATTCAACTCTGCACTCAGTTACTTAATTACTTGTATTGTTTCTCCTGAATATGATGATAGGTCCTCCTCTTTCCTCCTTTTAACAAATCTTTGTTGAATACCTTCAACAAATACCTTTGTTTGCTAGTTACTGTGCTTTATAGGTATTGGAGTTTCAGTGGTGAGCAAAATACACTTGGTTCTTGGCTTCATAGAGCTTGAGGGCTAAAAAGGAAGATGTGTTAAATAGCATTCTTTCAAATAAACAGATGTGATGGTTAATTTTATGTGTTAACTTGGCTGGTCTAAGAGTTGTCTATGTAACTGGTGAAACACTGTTTTTGGGTACATCTCTGAGGGTGTTTCTAGACGAGATTAGCCTTTGAATTGGTGAACTTAGTAAAGCAGAAGGCCCTCCCCAATGTGGTTGGCATTATCCTATCCACTGATGGCCTGAATAGAATAAAAAGGTGGAGGAGGGTGAATTCACTCTCCCTGCCTGAGCTGAGGTATCCATCTTCTCCTGTCCTTGGACTTCAGGGCATATGATTCTTAGGCTTTCAGCCTCAGATTGGGACTTATACCCAATTCTCAAGACTTCAGATTTGGGCTTTCCTTGTTCTCCAGCTTGCAGATGGCAGATAATGGAACTTGACAGTCTCCATAACCATATGAGACAATTCCTGTATTAAATCTCATATATACATCTCTCTGTATATTTCCTATTGGTTCTGTTTACCTGGAGAACCATGACTAATACAATTACAAAATTAATAAGTGTCAAATTTAAGTCAATGTTATTGTGATAAAATTTTATGTAATAAAATTCACACTTTAAATATACAAGTCAATGAGTTGACAAATGTAACCATTCATGTAACCACCATCCCAAATAAAAAAATAGAACATTTCCATCTTCCCAAAATTTCCTCATGCCTCTTCCTAATCTCCCTCTGCTCAAATCCCAACTGCCTACCACCACAGATCTGATTTCTCTCACTATAGGTTATTTTTACTTTCTCTAGAATTTCACATAAATGAAATAGTATTTACTCTTTTTCAGTCCAACTATGAGATTCTTCAGTATTGTATTTACAAGTAATTTATTCCTTTCTGTTGCTGAATATATACATGAGGGTATAAAAAATAATTTATTTATCAATTCACTTATTGCTGGACATTTGGGATATTGATAGCTTTTGGCTCTGATGAACAAAGCTACTTTCTGTGGCATATATTTTTATTACTCTTGAATAATAGGAGTGGAATTGCTGGGTTATGGATTATGTGGAAAACATATATTTGAATTTATAAGAAGCTACCAAAGTGTTTTCCAAATGGATCACAGACTTACACATGAGAACTACACTATGAAAATTCTATAAGAAAATGTAGGAGAAAGTTTTCACAACCTTGGGGTAAGATTTCTTAGGCATGCCATGCTTTTACACAAAATTTTTTTAAAAACCTTTGAATTTCATCAAAATAAAAAATCTGTGCTTTTAAAAAAAGCGTTAGGAATTTAAAAAGGCAAGTCACAGATTGGGATAAAATATATGTAAAATGTCTTTGGCAAAGCAGTTGCATCCAGAATATATAAGGAAATCTTACAACTCAATAATAAGGAGATACAACTCAAAAAAAGGTAAAATATTTGAATGAATCCTCTATAGGAATGACCAAAAAGCACATGAGAATGTGCTCAATATCATTAGTCTCCAAGGAAATGCAAATTAAAGCTACGGTGATATACCTCTTCACACCCACTAGGAGGTGTTAAAAAGAATGAAAATCCCAAGGGTTAGTAGTGATATAGAACCACAAAGTACTGCAAGCACGTTGGAAATGAGGCACGTAATATTTTGTGAAGCTAAACATGCCCTTACAATGTGACCCAACAATTCCACTCAGATAACTACCCAAGAGAAATGAAAACGTACTTCTCACAAACAGTTGTACACAAAAGCTCATAGCAGCTTTAATAATAATAATAATCTAAGCTAGAAACAATCCAAATATCCATTACCTAATGAACAGATAAACAAATCGCAATACATCCATGCAATGCTAGCAGAAAAGGGAACAAACTTCACAGACATTATGCTGAGTGAAAAAGAGACACAAAAGAATATATGTGACATAGCTTCATTTACATACAACTATAAAAAAGGGAAATCTAATTTACAGCAACAGAAACAGATCAGTGATTTTCTAGGGCTGTCTTGTGAGGGTTAGCTGCAAAGATGTAGAAGGCAAATTTCTGGGGCTATGTTAATGTCCTATGTTTTGATAGTGTGGTTATGTGGGTGTATATATTTGTCAATTATTGACCTGAACATTTAAAATGGATGTAATCCTTTGAATGTACATTATACCTCAATAATGTTGATCAAAACAAACAGGCACAGACCTCCTAGTCATGACTCTCTCTAAGTGACTCTTGTTCCCTCCACTATCTTCTCAGTGAGAAAATGGATTCAGTATGCAGAGGCAGCATCCTTTAGCAGAGACCATATTCATCCTGTGAGAGCATGTTAGCAGTCTACTGGGGTGCTGGTGATTTAATTCTACATTATGCTGCAGAAAATGAAACAAGAAGTGGATTCCATGTGACACTTGCATTTATTAGCAGAGAAACAAAGGATCTGCTACGAAGAGTGACACTCTATTGTGTGGATGTCACTTCTGATAGTCAAGTTGCAGAAAACATTCAGCTAAGTCTTCAGCTTGTTAAACCTGAAAGAGCTGTTTACAGGTTTTGTATTTGCCTCATGTGAACTATTAAGCATTCCATCTAATTTGCAAAGGTAGACAGGTTTTCTTGATAGCTTGGCTCCTTTGGGATGAATGCTGAGAACAATACTCAGTATCAGTACCAATGGATCTGGTCTCTATTAAGACAGTTGGAATCTTAGACCGAGGCACTCAAGCACCAGGAGTTGCAGCTTCTCTAAGTTACTGTGTTATGTCCATTCACAGAGAAGTCCTGCCTGGACTGATACTTGACTCTCACTAGGGCTAGTCGTTTGTCCCCTAGCACAGGGAAGGTCAGAACAGTGCCCAAAATGCTGACCTTTATTCACGCACGGTACTCAATTGTGAGCAAAACTCTGTTTGCATCACTACCCATACCTTTAATCCAGGGTCAAGGGGGACATACCTGGGAATGGGGGAAAAAGAGGGAGAAATCTCAGAGGAATGGAGCCACTGTGACCGATTAAAAGCTATGTAATATTGCTTAAGCAGAAAAAAAGAGCAGCAGAATAACTTAATGAATGTGCTGGGTCTCCTGGAATCCAAATATTTCTGCCCCATAGTCTCTTTTAATGAACAAAACATTAGATGTAGCCTACAGAAGGGTCAGCTTCCTAAATTTGGAAGGAGGACAACATCTGGAAGCAGGTGGGATGCAAGGGGTCCCTTATTCTAACTGGGGTTCAGATACATTAAATAATGTCAGACAAGCCACTTAGCTCTTCTGATGAGGTTTCCTCAGCTATGAATTAAGTTAAAACCCAATGCTGATAACCAGCTGGCAGCTATTTCTTTGTCTTTGCTTGTGTCAAAATGGAAAAAAATCTAAATATCCTGAAAGAACCCACTTGCCTGAAGAGTATAAATGAGCAAAGCCAGCTTACGGGAGATCTGGTAAGGGGAATGAGAGAGGGATTTTACTAAACTTCCCATGTCTAAGGAATATTACAAAGGGACTCTGTATATCTGAGTGTATGTGTGAATATGTGTGTGCTAGCATGTGTGTGTATGTACGCATGTGTATGTGTCTGTGTGTTTATAGCTTCTTGTTCTTCCTCCTGCAGTGCCCGGAATCTTCACCTTTCTTCCTTCTGGTATTCCTCCAAGAATTTTATACTTCTCTATCCTCCATTAAGTATAGCTCTGCCTACTCCCCAGTGTAGGCAGACACTATACCCAGACTTACCTGGGCACTGAGCAAACAAGTGGCCTCCACTGGACTCCTTCCTTCATAAGATGGTTTGGTGATCAGCTTTTATACTTGTGCATAATTTGGTGTTTTACTCCTTGCATGTAAAATAGCCCACACAAATCTCTATATTTCATCAATTCTAAGACCAAGATTTTCTCCTCATATTTTAACATCTCTGAAATTAAGATACTATTTACAATAGAAGACATCTCGCTATTACAAATAACAACATTTTTCTTTCTTAGCATCTTAGATTTGATTAAATATGGCATTTTCAGAAGCTGAGTGCAGGGCTTTTTCTCTCCAAGACCAATTATGATTATTATAAACTTATGGTATAAAACTTTCTCTGTCTCAAAACAAAAAATATCTCAAAGTCTATGGGGTTCCAAGTCCTGGTCAAGAAATTACACACACATATATGCCCATCTCTGCTTTTGACTCACTCACTCTCTCTTACTGAAAAATACAGAGCAAACAGCTGGGAATAAGGAGGAGAGATTGTCTATTTAAATATATTAAGTGGGATTCTTTTCAGCTGGAAGAGTTCATCGGCATGATTGGGACTTACCTAGTAATGAGTTGATTTTTAAAGTGTGGTACAAAGACTACACCAAAATCCCCTGGCAGATAAAAGTGTGACTTTCTGGGCCATATTTTATTCAAAACTGCATTACTACTTTTTTGGAAAGCTGAATACCCATTTTAGACCAGGAACTTCTATTTCAATTGTTATGATTTAAAACTTCCAAATACCCTTTAAAGATGTGCATAAGTCCTATGTCTGCAGTGGGTAAATGGAGGCACACAGAATCTGAGTAGTTGCCCCGGTACTACCTAGAAAGTGGTGGTGGCTGGATGTGAATCTACCCATCTGACTCCAGGGCTTTCTGAGCCCAATCCTGTCTGTACTGAACTCAGAACAGAATTTATACAGCCTTTTCAGAATGCAATTTGACAAAAATCTATTGAATTTAACATGTCTATTGTCTTTACCTGGCAATCCCATTTCAAGTAG
This sequence comes from Crocuta crocuta, assembly GCF_008692635.1. Taxonomy (NCBI): domain Eukaryota; kingdom Metazoa; phylum Chordata; class Mammalia; order Carnivora; family Hyaenidae; genus Crocuta; species Crocuta crocuta. Next base: position 10,298,614 of record NW_027551573.1, on the reverse strand, counting down.
TTATACTACAGAAACACTCAATCGTTAGTGCATGTGCATACATGCACATGAATATTCACGATAGCACCACTTACAGTAGTAAAAAAACAATCAGAAATTATCTATAGGCTCCTCAATAGGAGGATGGCAAATTATGATCCTGTCCTGCTATGAAATACTATGTAGCAGTAAAAGAAATGTACGACTATATATAATAGCATGAAAAGATCTCTAGGACATATGATTAAATGTGAAAAGGTGAATTTAAGTACAAAACTTTCAAGAAGAGTGTTGTTATGTAAAACAAAAAAGGCATGTTTATGTTACAGATGTGAAGGTATAGATAGAAAAAGATCTAGAAAGTTACATACTAAATTGAAAATAATGGTTACCTTTTGGGATGTAAGTGGTATTTGAAGTGCATGGGAGTGGAAATGTAGGGGTGAAGGTCACTTTGAATATTTATTCTTACTTGTATGTTGTAATAATATTTACCATAGAATTCAGGTGTTAGATAAAAGTTTAAATTAAAAAAAGACAAAACATGTATTGTAAACTGGTCATGCACACATTTTCAACCCTGAGGTTAGGTGCAAAAGTGGCTGAAGGCTGTAGTTTTTGCAGAATAGTTAATACAAAAGATTTTTGTTGTTTCTTGTTATGAATTATGTACTCTGTCTAATGGGAGTAGCTTGCTTTTTTTTTAAATCTCAAATCTGAACTGTAAAGTATAAAAATATAACTCAGCAAAATCTGCAAGTGCAACCTGAGTTGGTGAAACATTTCTAGTAATGGTAATATTGGGCATGTTGGAAACTAGTCATATTTCATTTTATGCTTAGTTGCTCCCAAGTTTTAATAAAGAGACTATAATATCTTCTATTTACCAAGGGAATTTAAGGAAGCTCATCAAAATGTATACAAAAGAACAAAGATGAATTGCATGCAGTGAACTCCCACATTCTTCTTGGTATATTAATGAAAAATGACAACTTTACTGAAAATTGCTATCCCTTGTGTCCTTTTTCTGTTTTGAAAACCTCAAATTGGCTCATAGCAGAGCATTTCAATACCTGTCCCATTTGTCTTGAAGAGGTCTTTAAAATATGCCTATAATTATAGGTTTTGTGCTATAAATCATTTAATTCTTAATAAAGAATAGGCTCATTGAGGGAAAACTGCAGTAATGTGGCTTGAAGTATGGGTTGGGCAGTTTTTCATGACTTTCCCTGGGCAAGGAAATGAAACAGAAATTTTCATTATTCTCAGTACCAATGACTCATCTTGCCCTCCTCAGTGGATTGACTCACTGATTTTATTCGTTTACTGTATTGTCTAGTTGGATTAACCCACTACAAGTAATGGGATATAGCCACTAAAAACTGTGTGACCTTGAAAAAGTCACCTATCCACTGTGAATCTCATTTCTTCATTTATAAAACAAAGGAGTTTCCCAAGATAAACATGCATGTCTGCATTTTAGAGTTAAGAATTTGTAGCTTTTCCAATCAAAAGGTCTGGGCTAGCCTTGGGATTGCTTTTACCAATAAAATGTGATGAAAGAGACATTGTGCCAGTTCTAAGGTGAAGTCTCAAGAGATTGTACATGTTTCCACTCTCACTTTTGAAATCCTGCTATCTTCCATGAGAACAAGCTAGAGCTAGCCTTCAGGAGGATGAGAGACCATGTGGAACAGAGCTGAGCTGAGCTGACCTAGCATGGCCTACATGAGTGAGCTCATCCAGGATGGGAGAAACAACCAGTTGAGCCCATATTTAAATGGTCAGCTGCAGAACTGTGGATTAAATAAATAGTTATTGTTTTCAGCCACTGAAACAATTTGTTACACAGCAGAACCGAACTGGTACAATGGTGGATATAGAGACAACTGAATAGTGTTAAGGCACTAAGTGAAGGTCATATGTGTGATTTTCAGTGCAAAGACCAACAATGCTTTCATCCCAATTCCTAATGTTTTTCACCTAGTAAAAAATAATCAGAATAAAAAGAAGTCTCCCTAAAGTTCAAAAGATTGATGAGACATATTTTTGGTGACTTATTTCCTCCCTCATATCACACTCCCATATATTTACATGATTAACAATGGTGTGACACTTTTGGAGGATAATTTTAGCAATATCCATCAATTTAAATGCATATACCAACTTTCCCAGCAATTACTAGGAATTTATCCTAAGATATACCTCACAAATGATATATGTGTAAGGACATTCACTGAAGCAAAATACTGGAAACCATGTAAATGTAAAAAAGACCTGGTTAAATAAATCATGGCACTATTTATACAGTGAGCCAATATCCAAATATTAAGATAGATACATGCTGACATAGAGTGATTAAGCTGTGTTATGGAATGAATGTGCCCCGCTCCCTTGAATTCATATATTGAGCCTAATCCCCAATGTGATAGTATTTGGAAGTGGAGCCTTTGGGAGGTAATTAGGTCATGAGGATGGAGCCCACATGATGACATTCATGCCTTGATAAGAATCGACAGAAGAGAGTTTGCTTCCTCTCTCTCTGCACTCTGCTATGTGAAGATACAATGTGAAGACAGCCATATTCAAACCAAAACGTGGGTTCTCACCAGACACCAAATCTGCTGGCACTTTGCTCTTGGACTTCCCAACCTTCAGAACTGTGAGAAATAAATGTTTGTTTTTTAAGATTCCCAGTCCATGTTATTTTGTTATAGCAGCCCAAACTGACTAAAACAAATCCATAAGGTATATTGTTGAATGAAGAAAAAAAAAAAAAGAAGTGGAACACCGTAATTTGTTCCCTTATAAGTCAACATTCATATGTGCACTTATAAGCATAGATATGAATCTCCCCATGAAAAAGTGGAGTAGAATCCTGGAATTGGAATTTAATCCTGAAGTTTCCTTTAACTTCCAATTCACCATCTGGTGCAGACATTCACATTATGACTTTCTGTCATTCACCCTGGGCTTATGGAACACCTTACTGATGGAGAGCTCATACCTGTGTATTTAGCATACCTCAAAAGAGCTGTTCTAGAGTCATCTCTCAAAACTTAAGAACTCCTGGCATGGGGAAAATGTTGTATTGTCTTCAACTAAGGCTTGACATCTACCTAAGAGTAAGGACCTATAGGAATGAACTACAGGATGGGGGCACCTGGGTGGCTCAGTTGGTTAAGCATCCAACTGCGGCTCAGGTCATGATCTCACAGTTCATGGGTTCAAGCCCTGCATCGGGTTCTGTGCTGACAGCTAGCTCAAAGCCTGGAGCCTGTTTCGGATTCTGTGTCTCCCTCTCTCTCTGACCCTCCCCTGCTCATGCTGTCTCTCTCCCTCTCAAAAATAAATAAAACATTAAAAATTAAAAAAAAAGGAATGAACTAGAGGATGAAATCTAGGATGGACAGGGTGTCCTGACAGTGCTGATGCCCAGTCCTACAAAAATAACATGATACAGAGCAAAGATCATGGGTCTTAAAGTCAGGCAGGTTGGAAACTCTAATGGGTTTTTGTGCCTGGCAGCATTTCCACTCAACCCACCTTTGATTTCAGCTGTAATTATGGCCATATATACAGATCCACACACAGAGGTCAGCATTTCTCTCAAAGGCCAGCTGAATCAGCCTATTGGCTTTCCTGCCTCAAAGGTCTCCTCCAAAGCTAGGAGCCCCCTCTCAGCTCACATATGGAACATTCCAGAAGTGCATGGGATTAATGCCCAGCCACTTATTCTTTGAAGGGACAATTCTGAGGCACATTCCTACACAGTTCTTCAAATAGTCTCCAGTGGAATTGAGCTCCGTCGCCACAGCAGGAACAAGCTCAACAACACTATGTTGGCTCTTTCTTCCTTCCTCATATTACACTCCCCTCTACCTCACTCCTGTTTGCTGGGATAACCTTGAAATAAAGTAATTACACTCAAATCTTTTCCTCAAGTTCTGATGTGGGGACAAACCAGTATACTTTGACTCAACTTTCCTGAGCTTTGATTTTCTTATAAGTATATGTATATACACACACACACACGTGCATATGTTTATATATAAATATATATTACTTTATGAAATTAAATAGTATGTCTCTATCTAGCACCATATACCTATCATCTATCTATCTACTTGGCACATTGCAACTGTTCAACAAATAGTAACTACTTCCCAGCCAGAGAGCATCCCTTCTCCAGTTCTGGCCCAAGTTCTTTAGCTCTTCCTAAGCCTGTGAATCTCTGTTCTTTACTCCTGCATCTTTGCCTCACATACACAGAGACATGGTGGAACATAGAAGATTAGTTGGTAAAGCATGTCTTAACACTTGGAATTTATCACTTGACCTTCAGCCTTCTGTCTGCTGTGCCTTGCAGGTTTCATTTCTGTTTAGAAGAGCATGCTTTCCAAAAGGATGCTTGGGGAGCAGAGGCAGTATGCCCAGTTTCACCATGTCATCCTGAGTTTTAGGGGGGAAACCTGCTCAGCTCTTCAATTAGCAGCCCTGCTGGTGGCCCAGGCAATGGTTTTCAGAGACTAGCAGCAAGAAATCCAAGGAGAAGCCACTGTGTATGTAGCAAAATAAAGAATACTAGTTGTCTGTTTATAGTCAGTGACCCTGGAAGGTAGAATTGAATTCATGACCACACTGTGCTTAATTTAAGATATCGTTACTCCTCAGTGCATGTATTCTAGTATGTTTCTTTTGAGAAAAAATCATTAGATTTCTTCAATGAAGAAGCCATTTCCTAGGTTGTAATGTATTATAATAACTGTGTGTGTGTGTGAGAGAGAGAGAGAGAGAATGCACAGGGGAGGAACAGAGAGAGAGGGAGACACATAATCCAAAGCAGCTTCCAAGCTGTCAGCACAGAGCCCGACGCGGGGCTCAAACTCACAAACCATGAGATCATGACCTGAACTGAAATCCGAAGCTTAACCAACTGAGCCACCGAGACACCTTAGCTATCCTCTGTTTCTAACTGGGAGATCAGGCAAATTGCAATCATCCTGTTGGATGGATATGGTGATAGGAAAGAGCCACTTTCCTGCCCTGACCCTGCATCAAGTCAGAGTCCTGAGGGCATAGAGGGAAAGAACTGGTCCTTGCATTAAATATGTAATGAGGAAGGAATTTGTGACCAAATGGGGATCCTAGTCCCTCACACATTTGGAAAGGAATAAAAGAAATGTCTTGCTGACTCAGGACATGATGTAGGTTTGTAGTTCAAAAATGGAGCCCCTCTGACTCTGATTTCATCCAAGACAAGAGTCAAATGTTAGGCCCTCAGGGCAGGTGTGGATTGAAACTTTCCCCTGACATCCTGATGACAGTATCGTGATCATACATACCTTGCCTGTCACTCTTAATGGGGAAACCTAAGTGTAGGAGCCAGTGAAGAAACTTTTTGCACAGTCAGCTTTAAAGCCCTATTATCTGGTGCTGTAGCCATGCTGCCTTTAAGGGACTCTGAACTGCAAGTGTGGACAAGTCTTCAGGACTTGGGTTTTCTTCTGAGAATGTGAACATTTGTGCTTGAACTTGAGGTCTGCTAAATACCCTCAAGCTCTACTGTTTTGTGATGTTAAGGAGATCTATCTCCCATCTCTCTCCTGCCAGGGGGTGGATACTTCTGTAAGAGAGATGGTTTGTTTCACTCATCATGCTGTGTAACTATGGCTCCAATTAGCGCATGCTCTCTCTCTAGGGCAATATCAACTCTCCCTTTTACACAGCAAATGATCCAGGTTATGGGTGTTTCAGGTATTAGATTTCTCCTGTTTTCTTTTCTTTCTTGATATTTTTAGGATTTTTTTAAGCCAAGCATTTACTGCAGCCTAATAGCAGAAACATGGGAGGGGAAAAAAGTTGATGGTCCGCAAACCACATTTTCTGTGCAATTAACCTCTGCAATAAGCTACTTAGTTACAAATTTGCCTATAGGGGAAACCAGCCTTCTGGACAGAGAATTACACAATCATAGTCTGGGGCAGAAATGTCCCTCAAGAGGTCTGCTAGTGTGGCCCCAGATATCAGGCAGAGAAAATGTATCCCCATTTCACAGATGAGGAACTAATGCTGAATTTTGAAGACAAGAGAATAGAGAAACTTTTTTCTTGAACTGCCTCAGCAGAAAAGACTAGTCTTGAAGACAAGAACTTATGGGGGTGGGGGGAACACCTGGGTGGCTCAGTTGGTTAAGCATCCAACTTCGCCTCAGCTCATGATCTCACAGTTTGTGGGTTCGAGCCCCGCATCGGGCTCTGTGCTGACAGCTAGCTCAGAGCCTGGAGCCTGCTTCAGATTCTGTGTCTTCCCCTCTCTCTGACCCTCCCCTGCTCACGCTGTCTCTCTCTCACTCTCTCTCTCTCAGGAATAAATAAAACATTTTTTAAAAACCTCATGGTTAAGAGTAGTAAGATAAGGAAATGTGTGGAAAATTGTTTTCCTGATTTCTACTACCTGCCCTGTACCTAGCCTAATTGCCCAAAGTGACCTGTGGATTATAGTATTACATTGCTATACAATCACTTTCTTCTTGTTCAGCAAATAATCTGAGTGAATTTTATGTGCCAGATACCATTGTGCAATGGAAATAGAATGGTAAACAAAAATTAGAGTGTCTTTCTTTACGGAGTTAAGGAGGAAGATATTAAATAAACAAAGAGTTAAACATATCACCATTGTGAATATGGTAATGACATGGAAAAAGAAAAGCAAGTATACAGTCATCTTAGAAGACTGGAAGTTTCTAACAAAAGAAAGTATACTTTTGCCATACATTCCACAATCTTGCTGCTTAGTATTTATCCAAAGGAGTTGAAAACTTCTGTCCACACAAAAACTTGCATATGGATGTTTTTACAGCAGCTTTATTTGTATTTGTCAAAACTTGGAAGCAACCAAGATGTCCTTCAGTAGGTTAATGGATACGTAAACTGTGGTACATACAGACATTGAATATTATTCAGCACTGAAAAGAACTGAGCTATCAAGCTATGGAAAGACGTGAAGGAAACTTCAATGCATCTTACTAAGTGGAAAAAGCCAAACTAAAATGGCTACATGCTGTATGATTCCAATTATATGACATTCTGGAAAAGGAAAACCTATGGAGACAAAAAAGATCAGTGCCAGGGAGTGGGAGTTAGATGAATAGATGGAGCACAGAGGATTTTTAGGGCAGTGAATATACTCTGTACGATACTATAATGGTAGATATGTCATTATACATTTTACATTTGTTTAAACCCATAGAACATACATTACTTTTGGTGAACCCCAAGGTAAACTATGAACTTCAGGTGATTATGACATGTCACTGTAGCTTTATCCTTGGTAAAAAAATTGTACCAAGTGATGTTAAGAATGGGAGAGGCTTATATGTTTTCACTCATATGCGGAACAGGAGAAAGTTAACAGAGGACCATGGGGGAGGGGAAGGGGAAAAATAGTTGGGGAGAGGGAGGGAGGCAAACCATGAGAGACTCTTGAATGCTGAGAACAAACTGAGGACTGATGGGGGTGGGGGGGAGGGGAAGAAGGGTGATGGGCATGGAGGAGGGCACTTGTTGGGATGAACACTGGGTGTTACATGGAAACCAACTTGACAATAAAGTATAAAAGAAAAAAAGAAAGAAAAAAGAATGGGAGAGACTTGGCACCTGGGTGGCTCAGTCAGTTAAGCATCAGACTTCAGCTGAGGTCATGATCTCTCAGTTCATGGGTTTGAGCTCCACATGGGGCTCTGTGCTGACAGCTCAGAGACTGGAGACTGCTTCAGATTCTGTGTCTCCCTTTCTGTCTGCCCCTCCCCAGCTCATGCTCTGTCTCTCTCAAAAATAAATATAAACATTAAAAATTTTAAAAAAAGAATGGGGGAAGCTACGCATGTATGGGGGCAGGGGTATATAGGAAATCTCTGTACCTTCTTCTTCAATTTTGTTGTAAACCTAAAACTGCTTTTAAAATGTTTCTTAATGGGGGGGCGGGCATCTGGGTGGCTCATTCAGTTAATGGTCCAACTCTTGGTTTTTGCTTAGGTCATAATCTCATGGTTCATGGTTTTGAGCCCCACATCAGGCTCTGTGCTGGTAGTGCAGATTCTGCTTGGGATTCTTTCTCTCCCTCTCTCTCTGCCCCTCCCCTGCTCATCCTCTCTCTCTCTCTCTTTCTCTCTCTCTCTCTCTCTCATTTCAGAAAAAGGAAAAAGTCCCACATGTCTGGAGTATGGTGAGTATGGTGGTTAGTTGGGGGAGAAGCATTTGAAAAAGTTGGAAAGGGTGCTAAAAGCCAGTCAAGAGGGGCCTTGTAGATATCCACAAAAGTCTGAATTTTGTACAAAGGCAGTGGGAAACCTTTGAAGCAGCACTGTCCAATTGAATGTTCTTATGCTCTATAAGCTATGCTGTTCACTATGGCAGTCACTAACCATAGGTGACTATTGAGCACACAAAATGTGGTTGGTGCAACACAGAACTGAATGTTTACTTTTATTTAATTTTAATTAATTTAAATTTAATAGTCACAGGTGGCTGCTAGCTATTACATTAGTGCAGGTTTGAAAGATTTTATGGAAAAGAGTTGTAAGGTCAGATTTATCTTTAAAAAAATTCACTCTGGCTGCAGTCTGGAGAATAAATTGAAGAGGGCAGGAATGGAAGTTGAATGGCCAGTCAGGAGTGTGGGTTGGAATGGAGGCAGTGAATCTGGGAAAACATGGGTGCATCTATGATATATTCTAGGGTAGACTCATAGGACTCAGTTATGGAGAGCATCTACTGGGTAGGGAAAAGAGGTAAAGAGGTATTAAGAATGATGTCCCATGTCCTGGTTTGAAAAACTGTTAGATGAAGGTGTTATTCACTAAGGCAGACATGAGGGGACGGGGGACAGGTCTGAGACTTGGGATAGAGATAGGAAAAGCAAATGTTTAGTTGTGAATATTTGAGCATTGTGATATGGCTAGGATGTATAAGTGAACATGTCAATAGGCTGCTGAAGACTGGAGCCCAGGACTCTGAAGAGCATTCTGTGGACACTCTGGGGCTCAGAGGCTGAGTCTTAACAGAAGGAGACTAAACATTACCTTGGTTGGGCATGAAAGAATGAGACAAATAGGGTGAAATCTAGAGATAATTTGGGGCTTTCTGTTAACAATTCTCTTTGCCCATATTCTTCTATTTTGAAGAAATAGTGCTTAACAAAAAAAAAAAAAAGAAAGAAAGAAAGAAAGAAAAAAAAACCAAGTTACCCTCAACATCTACTCAGCATTTATTAAGTATATATTTGCATCACTGCATTCCAGTGTTTCCAAAAGTATAGACCAAACACTTCTAGTGGCATAGGAAATGATTTTAGGTAAACACAGGTTATACAACATGCAAACCTATTATGAAAAAGTTATTTTCTTTTCTAATTTCTTTCACTCTTCTATGACAGAAGAAAATCTCTGTTTATAACTACGTCTTTTTAAAATGTTTATTTATTTATTTTGAGAGAGAGAGAGAACATATGCATGAGTGAGCAGGTGAGGTGCAGAGAGAGAGGGCGAGAACACAAGCAGGCTGCTCGATCTCACATTGAAATCATGTGATCTGAGCTGGAATCAAGAGTCCTCTGCTCAACCGACTAAGCCATCCAGGCACCCCTAATAGGCACGTCCTTAATATCAAACACTTATTAATCTCCATTTCAAACAGAGTGGAGACTTCAGACTCCCAGTCCTTAGCAGGCAATCCAATGTAGTATTTAACATTTTGTTTTCATTGTACTTATTTTATAGTCACTTTCTTTTCAAACTAAGATAATCTTTAGTTTGAACCAACCTCAAACATACAGACAAGTTTAAGAAACTTAAATAATATTTTTCCTATTTGAGAGTAAGTTGTTGACATGAAGCTCATCACCCCTGAATATTTGACTACAATTCCTACAAGTGAGTACATTCTCTTCATGACCACAAATATAACCCTTAAAACTGGGAAGCTAATGCCAAGATGCAACTATCATATAAGCCACAGCCCTCAATTAGATTTCACCAATTGCGCCAAGAAAAGACATCTTTTCTAGCAAAATAATCCAGTTTAAGATCATTGTATTTAGTTGTCGTATATCTTTAGTTTTTTTCAATCTGGGACAGTTTGTCAGTCTTTCCTTGACTTTCATGATCTCAACACTTTCAAAGATCCCAGGTGAATTATTTTGTAAAGTGTCCTTCAATTTGCATTTGTCTGACATTTCTTCATGATTAGATCCATATTATGCATCTTTGGCAAAATATCACAGAGGTGATATATCGTTCCTCTCTGCATCCTCTCAGAGAGCACATGTGTTGATTTGTCCCATTACAGCTAATGTTAACTCTAATTGCTTGATTAGGGTGATGGCTGCCAGGTTTCTCCACTGTAAAGAAAGCTACTCTTTTATCTTTTGTAATTTATACATTTTGTATAAATGTATTTTGTAGGGAGATACACTGATACTATGTAAATATCCTGTTCCTTGTTAAGTTTTAAGGCCTAGTTTAGCATCCGTTGAGGTTTCTTGAATGAATTAATCATTACTCTGATGGTTACCAAACAGTGAGTTTCTCATTCTGTTATTCTCTGAACACTTCTGCTGAGAAAAAAACAAACAAACAAACCACCTTTCTTATCCCCATGAAATTATTTATGTCTGTAGGTACTCATAAATTCCTATCTTAGTCTATTGGTTCTAATCTCTTACTATCATTATTTATTTTGGTATTCAAATTGTCTCAGGGTTGGTCAGTTAAGTGCCTCACCAGTATGTCCTTTCTCCTTTTGACATGTCCAATCATTCTCTGAGCACTTTCTTGCTTCCAAGATTCTCTAGGACCTTTACCCATAGCCCTAGAATCAGCCATTTCCCTAAGGAATTCTGGTTACTTTTAGTGGTGAATGGTATTTAGAAACCAAGGTCTGGGTATTATGTGTTCTCATTGCTATTAGGATGTCATTGTTCCCAAGTCCTCTCTGTTTGTTTGCTTGCTTGCTTGCTTGTTTATTTTTAACTCTACTATCTCTCTATCTCACTACTATCATAAGTTCATACTAAATCTAACCCAACACCTCAGGTTTCATTCCACTTTCTTCTCTTTTGTATTTATAACTCCCTTCTCCAACAATGAGAAAACTGGCTCCCTTTCAATCTGTTTACTTCTTGGAGCAATCCCTCTTTATATAGCCAGTCTCCAATTATCATGACTGCCTCATGTACAGATGCTCTTTCACCCTACTTGGGCTTTGGCTCTTACACTGACTAACACCTCTTCTATCTCCACTGGATGTGTGCTTTTCACCCTGCTCAGGCTTCAACATCCTGCTTTGGTGGCTGCTGCCATCACCCCTCAACACACAGTTTTCATCTTTCCTGGACCTGACATCCTACCCCATGGTTGCCTCTTTACCTATCTAGAGTTCTAAAACTCCATACTGTATTACACAGTTGACTTCTTCATCCCACTTGCCTCCCTACACCCGATGGTTCCTGCCATTACTGACCTCTTTCCTATGTATTGATACATTCTTCACCCTTTCCATGCTTCAACACAGTACATTGGGTTATCACCACCACTGCCCCCACATCCATGCATAGACTCTGGTATTCCATCCTATGTTGCAAGGATGTTATCCTCTTGTGAAACTTGTGACACTTCACACTGGGCTGCTTCACAATCCATACAGATTTACTATGCTTGGAACCACCTAATGACTTTTGGACTGGATTTTTCAGGAAAGGAAGCAAGGAAGAAAGGAAGCTAGAGTTATTTTCTATTCACAGCTAATAATGTTTTTCACTTACAGAATATAGGTTTTCTCTTTTTAAATGACTTTATTAAGAGCAATTTTAGGCTCACAGCAAAACTGAGTGGAAGGTACAAAAATTTCCACATATACTCTGCCCTCCATACCTACAACCTCCCCTAATATTAAAATCCTTTGGCATAATAATATATATGTTACAATCAATGAATCTACATTGACACATTACCATCCACAGTTCATAGTTTATGCTAGGGCTTTTTCTTTGGGCTTTGAAGCCCAATTGTTTGATGTTAAATTTGAAATCTTCGTAGTGGTGGAATCGAGGACAGTCCCTGAGTCCACCTTATTATCATTTTGGGGGGTGCTGGGCTTGAAGACTCCTGAAGTATCTTTTGAGGTGTCTAACGCCCCCTTTATAATGGTCAATAGAGAAAGAATTTCAACCGGGATTTTTTGAGGACATTGTCTAATTTCGTCCTCAACTTTATTCCAGATATCTATATTAACAGTTCCTTCCTTGGGGAACCAGGGGCAAAGTTTTTGAACAAAACGTAAAAATCGAGCAATTTGTTGAGAAGATACCTTTACCCCTTTTTTTGTAAGCACATTTCGTATCACATCTATAAAGAGTCTCCTTTCCTTAGACTATGGCCCATAACTTCTCAAAAACAGTTCTTTGTTTATCCACCAATTAACCCTACTTATCTTATGCAGGGGGGGTCCGCGGTACCCTACGGTGGAATCCTAACCGTCCCGACTAATGCAACAAACACGACATAGTTTAAAGAGATTACCTTCAGGTCCGCTGTTCCAGGTGCCACTCTTGTCGGAGGCATGCTCCGACAGGTCCAGGGGTCCCTGAAGGATGGACGGTGTTGGCGAGAGTGAGAGAGCCCCAAGATTCTTTCTGATCACCAGGCAGGCATCTCTGCTCTGACTGGGGCTCAACTTTATTTCATCATTAAGTGTTTGGGGGATGGCACAGAAGTGGCGTTTGCCTTAGACAATGGTTTCTGATAACTAACTTCTTTGATATGTAAGAATTTCCCGGAACATAGATATGTAGAAGACTCATGCATAACGTTTACAATAGTGATTGAGGTAGGGGATTTAGATGCCTATCGTATGGGGAAGGAAGGCATCTTTAGCATACCAGACAAGTTTTCAGCAGAAAAAGGGTGAAGTTACTTCTCTGTGGCCAGGGGTGAACAGCTTGTTTGTTTAAGGTGGAAGTATCAAGAAAAACAGGTCTTTCAGGGAATACCTCTGCTCTCATAATCACAAAAGAAGTTCCTCAATAGGTTCCTTCACAGGGAGCAATCGGCATATACAAGGCCAGAAAATGCTCTAAGCAGAAACAAATGGGTGGGGGTGGATATTTGCCCTTAACTCTAAATTAGGCTCTTAGTCTCAGGGCCAGACTCAATTGTCTTTGATATGCAAGGTCTCAATTGTCTTTGATATGCAAGGTCCATAGGAAGAGGCTTTTTACAATCATCCACAGAGCTTTCATCTAAAATCTCTTTTGTAAAGGCAGGAATATGCTTTTCCTTATGAGGTATCTGTGTGGGGAATATCGGTCTGATCTGGAATATTGTGAGGCCTGGTCAATACCAGCAGCCTCATTTCCAACATGAGCCAATAGTAGCAGAAGGAGATACCAGTTTTCGTTTCTCACAGCAGGAGCTGCAAACACTGTCATTTCCTTGCTGTGACTGCCATCGAGAGAGGCCGGTGCGGCTCCCAGAAGACATCTGATGTGGACATCTTTTCATATGCTTATCTGCATCTGTATATTTTCTTTGGTGAGGTATTTCTCTGGGCCTGCTTCCCATTATTTAATTGAATTGTTCCTTTTCTTATGATTGAGTTTTGAGGAATTCTTTATATTTTGATTAACAGGTCTTTATCTTCCTTTTGCAAATATTTTCTCCCAGTCTGTAGTTTATCTTCTCATTCTCCTTAACATTGTCTTTTGCAAAGCAGAGGTTTTTAATTATAATGAAATCCAGCTTATTATTTGTTTCTATTACAGAGTGTGCATTGGTGTTGTATTTAAAAAGTCATTGCCAAAGCCAAGGTCATCTAGATTAGGGGAAAACTATGTTATCCTCCGAAAGTTTTATAGTTTTGAACCTTGCATATAGGTCTATTATCCATTTTGAGTTAATTTTTGTGAAGGATGTAAGGTCTGTGTTTAAATTCACTTCTTTGTATGTGAAGGTCCAGTTTTTCCAGCACATTTGTTGAAAAGACCATTTTTTTTCTCTAATGCCCTTATACCGTTGTCAAATATTAGTTAACCATATTTATATTTGTCTGTTTCTGGACTCTCTATTCTGTTCCATTGATCTATTTATCTTTTTTTTTTCTTTTTACTAATACCACATGTCTTGATTATGTAGCTTTATAGTAAGTCTTGAAGTCAAGTAGTGTCAGTTTTCTGACTTTGTTCTCCTTCAATATTTGGGTTGGCTATTTTGCTCTGATTTTGTTTTTGTCTTTGGATATAGAAAGAATCGTTTTGTTGACATCCAAAAATTTGGTGGGGTGTTTAATGGGATTGTATTGACTCTATAGATCAAGTTGGGAAGAACTGACACCTTGACAGTATCTTTTTATCCATGAACATGGAATATCTCTCCATTTATTTAGTTATTTGATTTCCTCTATCTGTTATGCCCAGATCGCGAGCTCCCCAAAATCCCAAGACCACCAAGGAGTCGAGTCACGTATGCAAAGGCAAAGGGCTTTATTACGGGCTTAAGCTCGGGCTCCCAGACCTCACCAATGCAATGGATCCATGCAGAGGGCCCCGAACAAGGGCAGAGTAGGGTTTTTATGGGGTTTGTGACAGGGGAGTTACAGAAGTTGTGACATGGGAACAGTGATCCAATCATAATTATACAACATCATTGACAGCGGGTTTGACCATACACATTGTCTAGAGTATTCGTTACTTTTGGCGGGATCCAATTACAACGTTTAGAGTACCTTTAAATTCAACCAATCACAGAGCGAGCCTAGGGTCTTGTTCGGCGACTAACGGGTTAACTTTAACATTAGGTAACAGGGTCCTATCTATAGTTTCTATCTCCAGGCCTCTCCCTTAATTATGTGGACGGTGGTCGCTGGCCTTTCCTGATTGGGTGTTGCAAGCGTGGTTTCTCCTGCCTCGGGCAATGTGTAACTAACTACCTGATAGTTTTGGGGAAGCTGAAACTCAGGCCTTCTAGTTTAGAGGGGAAACTTAAAGCCTGTCATGGAGTCAGTTTGGTTTAGACGTTTAGACTTGTGGCCTTACATATCAGACTTTGTAGTTTCCTTGTACAGATCTTGTACATATTTTGTTAGATTTATCTTTAAATATGTCATTTAAAGGGGATGGGACAGAGGAAGGTGGCATGGGTGAGCCTCCACCTTTTGTGCTAGGGCCAGCGTCTCAGCCAGAAATTGAGACCTGGAGTTTGAGTAATTCGTTCAAGGTTACCAAGTTGATAGGATAAGAACAGAATCACCAGAACTGGGTGAAGATTTCTTTCAGTAGGAAAAATACCTTAACATGGGGAATCTGCTTAAAGTTTTGACATGCACAAACCTTGAGCAAGGGGCCAAATTTTTTCCAAATGATTTTGAAAATGCCTAGCCTATGGAGTCTGAGAAGGAAATTTATAATCAGGTTAATGTTGTATTAAAAGATGCAGAATGTATCTTGGAAGATTTTCAGTCATATAGAGGAGCTGGCCATTAAATACAAGAGGCAATCCAGCATCCAGCAGATAAGAAATTGCAAGAGAAGGCTTGGGGTGCAGTTGTTCCACTAGTAGGCAAATTAAAGAAATTTTATGAGTTTTCTCAGAAGTTATAAGCAGCACTAAGAGGTCTTCTGGGAGCCTTGACAAGTACCCCATACTGTCCCACACAGCATCTAGAACGACAGCAGGCTCTTGCCAAACAGTTTGAGAGATTTTCCACTTTGCACTCCAGTTCAACAAACTCAAGATGACAAATTCCACCATACAGAATGATTTCAGCTATTATAGAAGAACATTGAGTCTTATGAGGATTAATAGCCTTCCACCAGAAGGAGAAAATGAAGTAAATGATGAATTAGCAAATTGAATGTCTTTTTTTTTATGCTGAGGCAACCCCAATGCTGAAAACCTGATGTGACGCCACAACAAAATTTGCATCAGAGAATAAGAATTTACCAATAGAAAATACCACAAGTTGTCTAAGCACCATGGCAAGTGTGTGCAGTCTCATGCTCGAAACACCGGAATACAGAAGCAGATTTATAAATGAAGAGATGGTGTCATGCTGCTTGAGGATAATGGTGGGTGTCATAATACTCTGACCACGCACATCCAGTGGAAGCATTTGCCAAAACTTCTAAAATTGATATGAAAGGTGGTATCAAAGTTCTTAAGGACCAACTTTCCAATAGTTTAGAAAGTCTTCTAAATGTTCTGAGGTACACAACACAACATTTGAGTGATGAGACTATCCCCAAGCAAACCAATACATGCTGCAATTAGCAGCTCTGGGGCAGGTGCCTATTGTGGACAGAAGACAGTATTCTGCAGTTGCTGAGAATGAACAGTTTTTAGTGATTGCAATTGCTATCTCATGTACTCCTGCTTTTTAGTCATTTTCTCTGTTCCTCTTCCCTCTTTTAAAATCATGTTCTCATTCTCAAGACTTCTTTTCGGTGCCAAAATCAGTAACGTTGTACTCTGAAGGGACATTGTGCTTCAAATGGGCCATCTAAGGCAGCTAATTATGCATCACATTGGGGTCTCTACTGAGAAAAATACTGTGACTTGAACTAAATATTTTTAAATGTGGATTTTTTTTGAAAACTAACATTTAATATTGCTTCTCCTGCATGGCAAAACTGCCTATTTTGCTATTTAAAAACCTTCAATGACTTTATTTTATACAGCTGCTTTTTTCATGTACAGCCAAACTGAAAATGTTTAAATTGACTGTGATGTACAAATGGTACCCAACACAAATTTTTTTAAAAATTAGTAAGACTTTTAAGGTTGTAAGTTTGCATTTTTACTTTTTTGGTAAGGATATGTTGTGTGTTTAACCTTTATTAACTAAGGTTAAAAACTGTGATGTGTGCATAGAATATTACATATGCATGTTCATGTTTAAAGAATGGCTATTGATGATAAAATAAAAATCAGCTTTCTTTTTTCTAAAATAAATAAATAAACAAATAAGTTATTTGAGGGAGTGTTAATATAAATGGTAATGTGTAAATTTCTCTTGTTCATTAATAGTACATAGAAAAGTAATTGACTTTCAATATTTTTCAGTATTTGAATATTTTTTCAATATTAACTTTCTATTATGTAACCTTGCAATAATCACTTATTAGTTCTGGGAGAATTTCTTTTTTGTCAATTGGTTTGTGTTTTCTACGTAGATGATTATGTCTTCTGTGAAAGCATTTTATTTCTTTCTGCCTAATCAGCATACCTTTTATCTCTTTTTCTTGTCCTACTGCATTAGCTAGGGCTTGATGTTGGAAACAAGTGGTGAGATGGGACATCCTTGCCTCGTTCTTGATTTTAGTGGGCAAGTTTCTATTTCTCATCATTAAATATAATGTTAGCTGTAGGTTTTGTGGATGATCGTTATCAAGTTGAGGAAGTTTCTATTCCTAATTTACCAAGAGTTAGTTTTTAAATCATGAATAGGTACTGGCTTTTGTCACATGCTTTTCATGCATAATATAATGTCTAGCTCTTCTTTAGGCTGTTGATGTGATGGGTTACATTAATTGATTTCCAATGTTGAGCCAGCCTTGCATTCCCAAGATAAATTCCACTTGGTTGTAGTAAATAAATCTTTTTAACATTGTTGAATCCACTTGCTAATATTTTGTCTAGGATTCTTGCATCTATGTTCATGAGATACATTGGTCTCTAGGTTTCTTTTTTGTAATGCCTTTGTCTGGTTTTAGTATTACCAAATAAATTAAGAAACCTCTATTTCTTTTCTTTTCTTTTCTTTTCTTTTTATTTTATTTTTTTACAAATAGTTTATTGTCAAATTAGTTTCCACATAACACTCAGTGCTCATCCCCACAAGTGTCCTTCTCCATGCCCATCCCCCCTCCCCCCCACATCCATCAGTCCTCAGTTTTTGTCAGCATTCAAGAGTCTCTCATGGTTGGCCTCTCTCCCTTTCCCCCACCATTTCCCCCCTTCTTCTCCCCCTTGTTCCTCCGTCAAGTTCCTCCTAATCCTCCTATACGTGCAAACATATGATATTTGTCCTTCTCTGCCTGACTTATTTCGCTCAGCATAACACCCTCAAGGTCCATCCATGTTGCTACACATGGCCAGATTTCATGGTTTCTCATTGCCATGTAGTATTCCATGGTATAGATAAACCACATCTTCTTGATCCATTCATCTGTTGATGGACACTTAGGCTCTTTCCATGTTTTAGCTATTGTGGAGAGTGCTGCTATGAACATTGGGGTACATGTGCTCCTATGCATCAGCATTTCTGTATCCCTTGGGTAAATTCCTAGCAGTGCTATTGCTGGGTCATAGGGGAGTTCTATTGTTAGTTTCCTGAGGAACCTCCACACTGTTTTCCAGAGGGGCTGTACCAGTTTACATTCCCACCAACAGTGTAGGAGGGTGCCCGTTTCTCCACATCCTCGCCAGCATCTAGAGTTCTCTGATTTGCTCATTTTAGCCACTCTGACTGGCGTGAGGTGGTATCTCAGTGTGGTTTTGATTTGTATTTCCCTGATGAGGAGGGATGCTGAGCATCGTTTCATGTGTCTGTTGGCCATCTGGATGTCCTCTTTGGAGAAGTGTCTGTTCATGTCTTCTGCCCATTTCTTCACTGGGTTGTTTGTTTTTCGGGTGTGGAGTTTGGTGAGTTCCTTATAGATTCTGGATATTAACCCTTTATCTGATATGTCATTTGCAACTATCTTTTCCCATTCTGTTGGTTGCCTATTAGTTTTCTGGGTTGAAGAAACCTCTGTTTCTATCCTCTGGAAGAGATTGTAGAGAATTGGTATAATTTCTTCCTTAAACGTTTGGTAGAATTCACCGAATGAACTCTTCTGGGCCTGATATATTCTGTGTTGGAATTTTAATAATTATTGTTTTAACTTCTTTAATAGATATGCACCTATTTGTATTGTCTATTTATTCTCATATGAGTTTTGGAAGATTGTGTCTTTCAAGGAAGACTTCATCTAGGGTATCAAATGTGTGGGATTAGAATTGTTCATAATATTCCTTTATGTCCATGGAATCTGTAGTGATATATCCTCTTTCATTTTTGATATACATAATTTGTATCTTCTCTTTCTTATTTTTAGTTAGCCTACAGAAAATCTTATTGATTTTATTAATATTTCCAAAATATCAACTTTAGTTTTGCTGATTTTTTCTATTGACTGCTTGTTTCTAATTTCATTGCTTTCTGTTCTAATTTTTATTATTTCTTCTATTCTTCTTAATGAAGAGCACTGAATTTTCTCTCCTTTTTTAAATTTCCTAAGGAGGAAACTTAGATTATTGATTTTTTTTTAATCTTTCTTCTTTTCTTTTTATACATTCAATGCTATAATTTCCCTCCAGGTGCTGCTTTTGTTACATCCCACAAATTTTGTTAAGTTGTATTTTCATTTTCATCTAGTTCAAAATATATTCAATTTTTTAATATCTTCTTGACATGTGTTCTTTAGAAGTGTATTGCTTAACCTTCAAGTACTTTTTGTTTTTCCATATATCTCTTTGTTTTTAGTTTCTAGTTTAATTCTGTTGAGGTCTGAGAGCAGACATGGTATGATTTATATTCTTTTAAATTTGTTAAGCTGATCTTGATGCCCAGAATGTGGTGTAGTTTGGTAAATGTTCCACTTGAACTGAAGAAGAATATGCATTCTGCTCTTGTTAAATGAAGTTGTTTATAGATGTCAATTATATCTGGTTAATTCATGGTGTTGTTGAGTCCTACGATGCCTTTACTGATTTTTTCCTTGCTGGATATGTCCCATTTCTGATAGAGGGATATTAAAGTCACCTCTAATAATGGATTCATCTTATTTTTTAAGTCCTATCAGTTTTTGCCCCATACATTTTGATGCTCTGTTGTTAGATGCATACACATTAAAAATTGTTATGTCATCTTGGAGAATT
Source organism: Crocuta crocuta (assembly GCF_008692635.1). Classification (NCBI taxonomy): domain Eukaryota; kingdom Metazoa; phylum Chordata; class Mammalia; order Carnivora; family Hyaenidae; genus Crocuta; species Crocuta crocuta. Next base: position 10,278,663 of record NW_027551573.1, on the reverse strand, counting down.
AACTCGTTTATTATTGTGCCATGCCCTTCTTTATGCCTGACAACTTTCTTCATTGTGAGGTCCACTGTATCTGAAATTAATATTGATATTCAACCTTCTTTTTATTAGTGTTGACATGGTATATCTTTCCCCATTTACTTTTCATTTTATGTATCTTTATATTTGAAGTGGGTTTCTTATAGACAATATATAATTGGGTATTGTTTTTTGGTTCACTCTGATAATCTCTGTCCATTGTAAAGGAGCAGCTGTAATTAGGTCTTTAATATTGTGGGGGGAGAGAAAGTAAGTGTTTTGTACTTTTCTGATTTGGTTTCATTCTTTTGATGAGCTTGTGCCTTTGAACTTGAAACCTTACAAATGCTTCTCAGTCCCATTCTTCCCCCTTAGGTGGTACAAGAGGGCTAGAGCGGCTGGAGTTGAGTATTTTCCTTTCCCCCCGGTTGACTGGGCTCTGATAAAACCCCAATAGTTTAGGCTTTGTTAAAATGGTTTTTTGTTTGTTTGTTTCTGCTTTTATTTTTGTTTTTAGTGTAGACTTTGTTTAAAAAGAACAGAGTACTCTGGCATATTTCAAAATGGTTCTTTTTCTCCTCCCTCTGCTGAAAGCATGAGGATATTTTTCTCCAATATTTACTGTGAGAACTTGGTTGAGCTCTTAGAGGTAAACTCACAAAAGTATGGAGGCCCCCATAACTGGGTCTTCCTGGAGTCTTTAAGAACTTTACACACTGAGCCCCCAGAAATATGTCAGTTATAGTTCAGGTTTTCCTAATTGGGTACTGGTTCCCAAAGAAGTTTCTGCTCTAGTAAGCTATGATTCTCTGTATTCGCTTCTGTCTCTCTGACTTTAGGGACTTCAGTTTGCCATGTGGCCTCATTTTTCTGACAGATCTAAGAAGTTATTGCTTTTTCAATCTGTTTAGCTTTTTACTTGTTATTGGAGCATAGTAACAGCTTTCAATCTCTCTACATGCTAGACCAGAAACAGAAAGTCTAAAAGTTCTTTTAAAAATATATTTATTTGGATTAAAAAAAAAATGAGTCTAAGTAAAATGACAACATTATTAAACAATAATACAATTTATATTCTAATAGCTTTAGTTTGGGAAACACTTCTGTGGTCCATGGTGGGTGGAGGCAGAAACAATCTCCTTGTTTATTTTAGCTCTCTAGACTAATAACCACTCCAGGACACACATGCAGTTCCCTAACTACAAAAAATCCACACGCATGCTCCAGTGACCATCTGTCCCTGAAAAAAAAGGTGTGCACAGCAGAGAGCCCCCACCTTGTCAGCTGTGATTTATGAGCTCCTGTGTTTGGAGGAGCTGCTCAGCCAGGCTGTGCTGACTCAGCACCCCAAGGGCAGCCTGTCCTGGCATTCTAACCTCTCCTGTGGAGCATGTGATGGCGTATTACTGTCCAGACCTGGAACCCTAAAAGTGCTCTGCTTCTCATTCCTTGCCTACTTCACACCCAGCATTTCCTCCTTTTTCCTCCTCTCTCTGGAGGAGACACCATCCCCTCCAAGCCCATTTCACACAGCTTCCTTACCTCCAGCTAGTCCAGTATGACCAACCTTGGTTCTCCTTCTACAATCATGAGGATTATCTAAGTACCATAGTCAATATCCACTTCCCTTTTGAGGCCTCTGCCCACCATATCTCCCCTCACACTTGAGGGACTCTGTTCTAGAAGAGTAGAAAGAGAGGACCGTGAGTCAAAAGACACGGGTGCAATCCTCATTCTCTACTAAAAATGTGTGTGTGTGTGTGTTTGTGTGTGTGTGTGTGTAATGGGGAGGGGAGAAAGAGGGAGGGAGAAACAGAGAAAGTGAGAGTACTTGGCCAAAACTAATAGTCCCAAAACATCTTCTCCAGTGATCCCCTAGAATTGTAGGCTGTCCTGAATCAAACACTATTTAACCTGTTTACAGCCCTATTTGGCAAATATCCCACTGTGTACTTTTGATGAAGGGTAGTTCCTCTGCCCACCTCCTGCCATGGAAACAAAGATGCCCAGTCCTTTCTCTGTCTTCCCTCTACCTCCCATCCTAGCCAGGGGATAGGCAGCTGATGTAAGCTCAGTCAGTCAGTCAGCTGCCCTTTTCTATGACCTTGACGATTGGTAAAAACTGGAAGTACCATCTGGAGGTGTTATCCTTGCCCATGCAGTTAGGAGTGTGGGCCAGACAGGTCCTACTGCATGACCTTGGTTCCCAGTCACCCCCAAGCCTGGTCCTGTGACTTCCATGATTCTTTGAATCCCCAATATCTTTTCACTAAATTCCCTTTTTGTCTAAAAAAGCCAATCTGTTTCTGTTTTGTTTTGTTTGTTTGTTTGTTTGCAGCTAACCATCCGACTGGTACAGCCTCTGCCTGAAAAACAAGAAAAATAATATCTACCTAAAAGGGATTTTGTGATGATTAAATGAGGAAGTATGTTGTATTCCTATCTTAGTGCCTGGAATATAAGAGCTAAGTTTACGAAAAGCTTAGTATTATTAAGCCCTGAAAGAAGCAGTAAACAATCTTAGCTCATAGCATCCTCACAACAATCCCATGAAGGCATTACCATTTTGCCAAGGTGGAAACTGAGGCATGAGGAATTTAGGTAAGTTTTTAAGGCCATTCTGTTATAAGATGCAGAACTGGGTTTTGTTTCCAGGTCTTCCTAGTATTAGAAATGTTTATGAACTCTCCTCCTTCCTCGTTTCTATGTCCTCCTGTCCAACTCAGCTTTAAGGACAATCAATGTGTGGTTGGAAGTAAAATTAAAAGTAATTGTAAGGACTATGAATCCAGGACACAGCCCTCAGAGTAAGGTACCACAGGCATTCCTACTAACTTGGAGAGTAACACCTCTGATAGGATGAATAGTGCTTTCCTCATTCTCCTACCTTAAAATATCTCCTGGGGCAAAACTCAGCCCAGGAACGCAGCCAGTTTTGTGTTGGGTTCATAGGTTATGAACTTCTTGAAAATGTAACTCAGGTGAGAGCGCACAGGTCACAATAATTCACAAAGTGTAGATCACCAGGAGTTCCCTGCAACAGTTTTGAAGGTTGATGGGACATTTCCATGGGAGAGAGCTGGGGAATAGGAAGAAGTGGGGAAGGGAGGGAATAAAGAGGGTGGGCAGAGGCTGCAGACCCCACTAACCACAGAAGGCAGCTGGCCTCTGAGATATCCCAGCTCAGTTCTGCAACATCCCTAGGGTCTGTAGAAGCCCCTCCAATAGCCCCTCCAGGTCCTGGAAATTCTAGTACTTTTGTCGTATCTGCCTTTGTATTGGCTAGAACTCCTTCAGCTGCAACAGACAACTTAAAACTACCTTTTGAGGGGTACCTGAGTGGCTCAGTCAGTTAAGTATCTGACTTTTGATTTTAGCTCAGGTCATGTTCTCATGGTTCATGAGTTTGAGCCCCACATCAGGCTCTGGGCTGACAGTGTGGAGCCTGCTTGGGATTCTCTGTCTCCCGCCCTCCTGGCTCCTTCCTGACTTGCTCTCTCTCAAAAGTAATAAACATTTTAAAAATCTTTAAAAAAATTACCTTTTAAAAGATGAATCCACATGCCTGACAACTAGGCAGGACAGGAGATCAGCTGCCATTAGTCACAACTGGAGGTAGTTGCTCATCGAGGTTGTGTCATCAAGACTGCCTTTCCCCATTGCTTGATTTTGCCTTCCTATTTTGGCTTCTTGCCCTTAACTCCCCTTGATGGCAAACATAGCCCCCATCAGCTCCTGGCCCACTTTCTCCAGCTTAGCAGTCATAGTGAAGGAGAGCACTTCTATAATCCCCAAAGAAAGTCCTAGGCCTGATTCTTACAAGTCTGATTGGATCAAGTGCAGACTGCTGAGCCAATCACTGTGGTAAGAGGCATGAACTGCACTGATTGGCCATTCCTGGGAAAGATTCCAGGAGCAGGGTGGGGTCAGTCCTGCCCAGACTGTGGGAACTCCACCTGGGGTAGATGTCCATTACTATTTCTAGCAGGGCCTTTCTGCTACTGAAGAAAAAATAGGACTGGCGTTCTCTCCACTTACTCTATCTGAAATCTGCTGGAATTTGGAGGAAGGGAGGTGAGCATAGGACCTATATAAGAATTTTCACAGTGGTCCATTTTTCCCTGTGTTTTATTTTTTTTTAATTAAAAAAATTTTTTAATGTTTTGTTTATTTCTGAGAGAGAGAGGGAGAGAAAGAGAGAGAGAGAGAGAGAGACAGCGTGAGTGAGCAGGGGAGGGTCAGAGAGAGAGGGAGACACAGAATCTGAAACAGGCTCCAGGCTCTGAGCTGTCAGCACAGAGCCCCATGTGGGGCTCGAACCCACGAACCACGAGATCATGACCTGAGCTGAAGTCGGACGCTTAACTGACTGAGCCACCCAGGTGCCCCTCCTGTGTTTTAAACTGAGGTATAATTGACATAAAACATTATATTGGTTTCAGAGATACAACATAATGATTCAATATTGTATACATTGCAAAATGATCACAATAAGTCTAGTTAATATCCATCACTATACATAGTTATGGAATTTGTGTGTGTTGAGAACTTTTAAGATTTATTCTCTTGGCAACTTTCAAATATGTAATAAACTATTAACTATGTCACCATGCCGTATATTACATCTTTATGACTTATTTATTTTATAAATGTAAGTTTGCACCTTTTGATCCCTCCCCCTCAAGTAGTTTCCCCCCTCTGAATACTCCTTTTATTAATTTATTTATTAATGACATACTTTTCCTGTTTTATAGATGTGCTATTCTCTCTCAGGAATTTTCTTCTCCATGCAGAGGCTTTATTTCCTCAAAAATTTCTTTTTAAATTTTAATTTTAGTTAGCAGATAGTGTAATATTATTTTCAGGTGTACAATATAGTGATTCAACCCTTCCATACAACATCCAGTGCTCATCACAAGAAGTGCCCTCTTTAATCCCCATCACCTATTTAAAGCAGCCTCACCTCCCTTCTGGTAACCGTCAGTTTGTTCTCCATATTGAAGAGTCTGTTTTTTTCTTTGTCTCTTTTTGTTCGTTTGGTTGGTTGGTTTCTTAAATTCCACATATGGGTGAAGTCATGTGGTATTTGTATTGCTTTAACTGACTTATTTCACTTAGCATTACACTCTAACTCCATGCATGCCATTGCACCTAGTGGCCCATTTTTTGCTTCAGAAGTCTCTCCATATGGTCTGAGGATCAACGCTGCCCTTTTCTTTGTGTCTCTTCTTTTTGCCCCCTGTGACGTACACATAGTAGATGCTCAGAAAAACTTGTTGAATTTGATGGTAGAATATTGAGAGAAGAAAGCAAAGGGAGCAGTCCCTACTAAGCCACTTCCAGCTCCTTGTAGTCAGAACAGAGTAGTCACTTCTCTCTTAGTCCCAGGACAAGTCTGTTGTCATGGCCACTTTTCCTATCCAATCCATGTTGTCAGATACTATGGAAGGGAGAGTAGCAGGAGACAGAGAAGAGCAGGTGCTGCTCTGTCCAGAGGAACTGAGAGCAGACATGGTGTACCATTCAGAGAAGTGATCAAGTCTAAGGCACTGCCACTCCCCCTCCCCCCAACCCCCTGCAAGGCCCTGGGCTATAGAGCTGGCTGCAAATGTTAATTGGGCACAACTTAACTTTATATGACTGCAATAGTGCTGCTGTAATAATCCATAAAGTGCAGAATGTGCATCAGATGCAACTTTACTGTGTAAAAGCTGTATCTTAATCATATTAATTGAAGTTTCAGAGCAGATGGGTTTCCTTTTCAAGCCACATTTTATTACATTTCATTAGCATCATGTTAACGGCAGCACAATAGCAGAAACTCCAGACATTAAAACAATTTTCTGATGGCTCAACTACATTTTCTGTGCCGTTAACTCAAATGTCCTGGTTAGTCAGGACTTCTCTGCTGGTTGAAATGTGCCCTCTTTTTGTATGTCTACAGAAATTCCTGAAGCATAGGAAAAATCCAAGTTACAATATTTGGAATGATTTTTACCAAGTTCATAGTTTTTTTGGCCTCCAAAGGATCTTGCTGTAGAAACATGGCTGCTCCTAGACCTCAAATTGTTCCTTCCTTCCTTCCTTCCTTCCTTCCTTCCTTCCTTCCTTCCTTCTTTCCTTCCTGCTTTCCTTCCCTGCTCATTCCAAAATGGATTTGAAGTGATTTACGAAACATATACAATAGAATAAAAATAAGTAAGATCAGCATAAAGGGATATTTGAATTTAAATTCTGACTCCACCATTTCTTCATTGTGTGGCCTTAGACAAGTGACTTTTTTTTGAGAGAGAGAAAGAGAAAGAGAGAGAGAGAGAGAGAGCACATAGATGGGGAGGGGCAGAGAGAAGGAGGGACAGAATCTTAAGCAGGCTCCATAGAGCCTGATAAAGGGCTCTATCTCAAGACTGTGGGATCATGACCAGAGCTGAAATCAAGAGTCTGATACTCAACTGATTGAGCCACCCAGGTGCCCCATGACTTTGCTTTACTGAGCCAGTTTCCTCTTCTGTAAAATGATGTCAGAGTCCGCTCCTCATGCAGTTGGTGTGAAGGTCACATGTAAGATGCTGGGTGGTCTATGCAGCTGGTGTCAGAGAAGTAGAGAGGGAGGCAGCGGTCAGCTCAGGCAAACATGTAAGGTCCAAGTAAGACCTGCTTTGTCCTCAGGGAGGAAAGGGACCACTGAAAGATTGCCAGTAGAACACAGAGGGGACCCTGGTCTGGCTTACATTGTAAAAGATATGTCGGGGGTGCCTGGGTGGCTCAGTTGGTTGAGCATCTGACTCTTGGTTTCAGCTCAGGTCATGATCACATGGTTTCGTGGGTTCAAGCCTCTGTCAGCACACACCCTGCTTGAGATTCTCTCCTTCTTTATCTGCCCCTCCCCTACTCATGCTGTCTCTGCCTCTTCCTAAATTAACTTTAAAAATAAATAAATAAAAAATAAAATAGTTGCTTTATGCCACTAAATTTTTAAAGATGTGTCTTATTGTTTTGTGGGGAGCAGACCATAGGGGCAAAGGTAGAAGGGACCAGTGAGGAGGCTGTTGTGAAAGATGCACTCAAACTAGTGAGAAGGCCATGGTGCGACCCATTTGGAAGGGGAAGCTGAGGGGGTTTACTGAGTGACTGGATGGGGATGTGACAGACAGATGAGCCTAGAGGGATTAGGGGATGAAAGCGCACCTGAATGCTCCTCGCCAGGCCCATCATAGCCCTGAGGTGCAGGGCTCACACCCTCTGCCCCACCATCTGCTTTGTTAGCAGGAAGGATTCAACCTTAGCTTATGAGGAGCAGAGCTGGAATCACACCAGCGGTGTCAGAGGACAAGGTACTGGGGGGCTCTCATGGACTGAGGGGATCACACTCTGGTACCTTGACTGTATATATTGCTTTTCATATTCTGTAAAGTGCTTTCACATAGTTTACCACAGCTTTCTTTCCAGGCCAATCTGGCTCATTGGAGCATTAAGTTATCCCGTTTCACAGATAAGCAAACTGAAACTTGGAGAAGGTGAGTGACACACCTAAGGGTGTATGCTTAGCTGTTGACTATGTGAGAACAACTGAAATAACATCATGATAACTTCCTAATGAATAAGGGTATCAAGATATTCTGATTTTATGAAAAGATACTTATGTAAAATCTAATAATAAAGCTTGAAGTGTTTAAATTTAAATGTTTAAAATATTTAAAATATAATCAATAAATTCTTCCCTCTCCATTTGTCTAATGATTTGGGGATATAATTTCCTAAATAAGAAACTAAATGGAGCTGATGTTTGATCTACTTTTGTAAAACCATACATATTATATAGATTTTTCTCAGTTAACAGTCGTAAGGACCCCAAGAATAAGCATTCTTACCCTCCTTTACTGTTACAGTTTTGGAGGCACCTGGGGCTGTCAAATAGCTTGTATTCTGTATGATGCCTGGGTCTCTCACTCAGTGGAATAGTCTTTATCAAAAGCTGAGCTGGGAAGCAGTTTGCACACCATGTACCTTCCATTCAGAAGGGATATCACATCAGGGCTATTCCTCCAGGAGCCTTTTAATGTCAACCCCAAATATGGATGTCAAAACATACTACCCTCTGGGGAGGCTGCAGCCACCTCAAGACTGCATGTTTAAATGACTAAAACAGAAAAATACAGCTCTTGTATTTATGACAAAAAGCCAAGAGGTTTCATCTTGGCAGAGCCGTGTATCAGGCAACCTGGGAGGGGTGGGAGGGGTAGCCAGCATCCTCTAGGGTCCCCAGAGGCTGTGCAGGTGGCAATAGGCCTGGCCTGTGGCTGGGAATCCATCCCAAGAGTCAAGCCCTTGTCTTGTCGTTTGTCAAGCAAGCAGGTGATGTCACAGCGGATTATGCTGATGTCAAAGAGAACATCCTGGCTGAAAACACTTCTGAGTTTGAAAAATACTCCTCCTCAAAAAATGGAGTAGTTTGAAGAACAAATGTTGTGAAGAAGATTGGTAGGTGGGTGTGGATGTAAAATTTCCTCTGTTAATGACATGGGGCAGGCATGTTCAAAGCTGTGCATGTTGATCACAAGACAAAGCTTCTCAAAAGACACCCCATGACTCTTCACTAGCAAAACAGTCTTTGTGATTGAGAGCGTAAGACAAGGAAAAATATTTAAATCAGAGGTAATAACCCATTTCCCCCTAGATCAAATGTGGCCCATAAGTGTGTGGGGTGTGGGCTTTTTCTTTTCTTTTTTTTTTNTTAGTATTTTAAAGCAAAATACTTAAATTGTGAACTTAAAAGAAACTGAAAATAAAAATCCAGGTTGTTGGCTTTTCTGGAAATATTGGAAGATCTGGCAATTCTGGGCCCATTTTCTAGCATAAGGAGTTGGCTGAGTTGAGCAACAGCTGTCCCCTTTTAGAGGGAGAGCACACTCTCCAGTTAGTTATGTTCTTCACTCATTTATCTAAATTACCTGTCTAGCCCTGCTGGCATTCATGTTTGCAGTTCTGATTTAAATGTGAGGTCCCAGTCCCAAATCCTTTAAAGCCCCCCCAACTGTGGCCCCTTCCTGTTGCATTTTATACTCCCACTGCCACCCCCACCCAGGCAAACACTTGAGGGTCAGTTTTTCATCTTAATAGAAAAAGAATCCCACCTGCCCTGTGGCTTTACAAAGAATAACATTTTTAGAAGGGTCCCCATGAATACATAAGCTTCCCATTCCTTTCCCTTCCTATGGTCCCAAATGAGAAGGGACATCATTTCAAAATGGAAAGAGAAGCCATTTTATATTTATTTTGAAGTTGGAGATGTGGGAGAAGAATCCTCCCCCCCACCTTTCCCCTAGTTCTTTCTGCCTATTTTGTTCTTCTAATAGCAAGAAAGAGTAGAATTTTAATAATATCTCCCTGGAATGACTTTCTTCATGCATGAATTATTTCTCATTTACAAAGGTTTGGGAGATGGTTTTTTTCTCTCTCTTTTCGCTGTGGAAAATGATGACTGTTTTCATTGCTAGACACATTACTGTCAGAACTCATGAAGCTGATGGTCAGGCCTGTTTTCCCACGGAGTCCCTCTCCAGCAGACAGCTCAGTTTGTCACATCCCTGAAATAGCAGCTCTTGTCAAGGCATGTATAGGAATGTCACAGTCACAGTGGCTAATGGCAGGTGACTGCTGTGGTTACACAGAATGAAGGGAGATGAAAGCCTGCTCTCTTTCCTTTGATCCTAACAAAAACCTTTTTGGAGTGGGTATTATTATCATCACCATTTTTATAGGCAAAGAAACAGGAGCTCAGAGAAGTTAAGCCACTTTTCCAAGGTCACCCAGCTAATACATGGCAGAACTGGTATTGAAATCTGGCTCTGCAGACTTCCAGCACTTTAACCACTATACTGGGCTACCATTTCTGTGTTCTCTTGGGGGGATTTCATCCAGGATCATGGTTTACCTTGAGGGATGAGAGGCAATTTCTGAGGTGTGTGGGTACAAGATGGTGACAAGAAGAACTGGCCATGGTGGTCTTTCAGAGACATGCCTACTCCTGAAAGCATCAATGGGTTTGAGCTCCTGCAGCATGCACAGAGTGCCAGAGCACTTCCTAAACTTATCCACCCCCCCCCGCCCCCCATTAAGCTTTCTAGCACCTGGTTGAGGTGGGTATTGTTTATCCCCGCTTTACAAATAAAAAAATCTATACTCACTATGTTGAGTATCTCTAGCGTAGAGATTCTAGAACATGCATTAGATCTTCAGAACTTGTTCATCTTCTATTTGCAAGTTTGTACCCTCAAATATTACCCCCTCTCCAATCCCCAATCCCAGCCCCTGGTAACCACCATTCTTCTCTCTGATTCTATGAGTTTAGCTCTTTTAAGTTCCACATATAAGTGAAAGTATTTGTCTATCTCTATCTGACTTATCTCACTTAGAATAAGGCCCTCAAGGTCCATTCATGTTGTCACAAATGGCAGGATTATCCATGGCTGAATAATATTCCATTGTATATATACATCACGTCTTTTAAAAATATTTATTTATTTTTGAGAGAGAGAACACATGTGAAAGAGGGGCAGAGAGAGAGGGGGGAGAGAGAGAATCCCAAGCAGGCTCCACACTGTCAGCACAGAGCCCAACTCAGGGGTTCAATGTTGACCTGAGCTAAAACCAAGAGTCAGGTACCCAACCGACTGAACAACCCAGGTGTCCCCTAGAACATCTTATTTATCTATCCATCTGTTATGCTTCAAAGTTGCTAAGAGCCTAGAATGTAAATTTTTTCATCACATATAAGATAACCATGTGATATGATAGAAGTGGTAGCTAACAAATCAACATGTTGTACACCTTAAACCTATACAGTATCATATGTCAATTATAAATCAGTTGAAAAAATTAAAATGTAAAAGCTGAGTCTTACAGAGTTTTCGTGACTTGCCAAAGATTGAATAACCTAGAAAGGGAATTGAACTCAGGCCTGTCTGGCTCCAAGAACCACCGTCCTTTGCTATTCTCTTTTCTAGCACCTTCTGGGTAAATAGTCCCAAAGTGCAGTTCTCTTATCACCAGGGGTATGCAAAATCATTTCAAGAATTTTATGGACAGGGGTGCCTGGGTGGCTCAGTCAGTTAAGCATCTGACTTCGACTCAGGTCATGATCTCACAATCCGTGTGTTCAAGCCCTGTGTCGGTCTCTGTGCTGACAACTAGCTCAGAACCTGGAGCCTGTCTTCAGATTCTGTGTCTCCCTCTCTCTCTGACCCTCTCCTGTTCATGCTCTCTCTCTCTCTCTCTCTCTCAGAAATAAATAAAAAATAAAAAAAAGAATTTTATGGACAAACCTTTTTTATTTTAATGGTATGTATTTATTATAATATGGGTGAGAAAAAATATTTTTAAAACACACCAAATTCAGTTTTATGATTATTATTGCTTAGGCCAAGGCCAAAATTTACTTGAGTAAATAAAACAAGGAAGTTGATTTTAAAAACTCCAACTTCAGCCCTGGTCATTATCTCATGGTGTGAGTTTGAGCCCTGCATCCGGCTCTGTGTTGATAGTGTGGAACCTGCTTGGAATTCTCTCTCTCCCCACCCTTTCCCCACTCACACACATGTATGTGCAACCACGCTTTCTTCCTCTCTCTCTTTTTCAAAATAAATAAACTTTAATCAGTAAATAAATATGTAGATAGCAGGAGAGGTGGTACTAGAAATGGCAAGAGTTGTCAACATGGTTTGTGAGTGACTGAAGCTTGGGAAACACAGAATAATCATCGGGTAACATTAAAGAATAGGATTTTGTGTAGTAGGCCCCTACACAGTGAGGGCATAGAGAACAAACTTGAGGTGTCTCCTAGTTTGCCATGTAATTGCCCTTTCTCTCATAACTGTGTGCTCCACACCCCAGTTTTGTTTTTTTTTTCAGTGAGAGAAATCATGTTCATATAGCATGGTCACACACCATCAGGTCCTCCCCAATAAACACAGACTGAAACTAAGGGACGGCAGGTTTAGTTGATTGCTCTGTTGAAAGCAGGCCATGTGAATGTGGGACTGTTAGTGACTGCTGTTCTGCCTTGTGGGCAGGACGGGGGAGTTAGCTATTCAGTTGGGTGGAAAAGAATAAAGTAGGCATGCTTAAAAAAATAGAAATGGGATCCCTTGGGTCCCTATAGGGATTCAGTCGCTGAGTCCATTAAACCCAGTGGGTTCCATAAGACACTTCTGTATTCTTGTTTTTTCTCTTTTTGGCCAATTGCCAGCCTTTGGAAGGATCAATAATTATAACCGGAAGAGTTGTAACTTGTACAAAGGTACTCTGAGATTAGTCTTTGCCAGCTCCCCACACCAACTTCATGCGCTCCCCTGGGCATTGCTCTCCTGCCAAGAGAGGTAGCTGGGGCATACACCCCACCTCCCAGCATGGGCCCTTCAAGATGAGACAGGTCTATTCCTCTTCTCAATGTGGAAATTAGGGCCAGTTGGCACGGCCATCTGGAGGCCCAAAATCTCGATGTGCACCTGCCACTGCAGTCAGGAGATGTGGACGTCTCTGCTTCTCTGGCAAGTGAGGAAGGGCAGCGTCTGTAATGAGAGGAGGCAGGTCATTAAACTGCTCACAATAGCTCTTCTTATAGAATGGGGTTCCGCAACTGAGCCCTGGATTGCATACGCTTGCTGTCTCTGGTTGTCTGGGAAGACATTTCTAGGAGGGGTTGTAGGATACACCACCTCTATAGTATTTCTACAGCACAGGCTTGCCTTTGCCTAAAAGATATTGTACATAACCTCTGGGCCCTTCACTGGTCAACTTCTGTGATCCAACCTCATTCCCAATTCTTTTTAACACAAACCCTCTATTCTGTCCCAGCTGCTCTCCTTAGTATGCCCTATAGTTAATATACCTGAGTTTCTGTTTTCCCTAGACTCCCTTTTCTGAAAATTGCCCTTCCACTACCATAGGAGCAGATTCCTGCAGCCCTGTGTGTCTCCCTTCCCACACCACACCTGACGGACCTATAGGGGTCTGGGGACTCTCATGGAGACTCTACTTAGATATAGAGCTAGACTAGAAGTCCTTATGGACTTGGAGAGGAGTCTGTGGGGGTGAGCTGAGGATGGCCAGCCTGGACCATGTGTAGGTGGAATGAATAAAGCTAATCCAAAGGAAGTGAGGTGTGGAGAGGTAAGATGTCTTTGGTCTGTGATCTTGCCAGAATTCTAGGTCCTTGTTGCTGTCCATCTTGACAACTGATCCTGTTTCTTCAACTTGAATATCAGGAGACAAACTTATAATAAGTCGTCTTTTTGATTGGTTTATAATTTATATACAGTAAACTGCTCAAATCTTGAGTGAGTTGTTTCTAAATGCTACATTATGCTGTTTACCCCATATGATGACTATTTCACTGTCCCCCATATGTTTATGCTGCCCCTGCTTCAGTGGTGTCCTCTTATTGCTCTGTGCTTAACTAAGCATTTTCCATCTTCCTTGAACCCCACTTATGCCTACCCCAGCCCAGAAAAGTCTCCTAGTACTTTGAACCTGTTTTAGTTCAGTCTACTATAGCAGAAATACCATAGACTACATGGTTTGAACAACAGAAATTCATGCAGTTCTCAAGGCTTGGAAATTCAAGATTAAGTGCTGGCCAATATGGTTTCTGATGAGCTTTCTGTTTTGCACAATGGCTTCCTTCTTCCTGTGTTTTCACAAGACAGAGAAAGAGGTCATTTCTCTAGTGTCTCTTTTAATAAGGGCATTAATCCCATTCATAAGGACTCCATACTCATGACCTAATTGTTTCTCAATGGCCCCACCTGCAAATACCATCACACTGGGGATTAGGTTTCAATATATATATTTATGGGAATGCAAACATTCAGCCAATAGCAAATCTTAAGGACTTGACTCTACAGTGAAGGAATTCAGTTAACAGTCTTGAAGTGATGTTCCTCTCTGTGCCAAGCCTATGCGGACACAAAAACATAGAGATACAGTCTTCTCTCTAGGTGCTCATAGCAGAGAAGACATACATTTAAAAACAATTAACCATAATGCCATGTGATACATGCTAAAACCACAGGAACCTTTCATTCTCTTGGGGGAGGTATGGAGTCCTTAGGGAAAAATGAAAAACAAGATAACATTGGAATTTAAGAATAAATGAAGCTTTGTCAGGCACACAAGGGAGTATAGGACCTTCCACACTATTAATGTGTACTTAAAGAAAAAATTATCCTGACTCTTATTAAAGTGGTAAGGAAGACTTTTCAAGACTATTGCAATACTTCTATTTTAATAGTGAGGTGAGAGATTGGGCTCAACTCCAGATACTGCAAAGACAAGTGGGCATTTATAGCCAAGGAGCAAGGTGAGGGGGTCAGTGGATGGAGTATTAATAAGAGGAGACATCAACGGATGGGAATTCTTGCTAAACTGACTTCCTAAGACTCGTGCTAAAAGCAGGCATCAAAGGTGGAGGATGAAGGACTTGATCAGATATCAAAGGTCAAGGATGACAGAGCAAGATTCTTTGTTCAGCCAGGTCTGAGCAGGCCAAAGATACAACAAGGGCCAAGGTGTAATTCTCATGGAAAGTGGGCTCAGAGGAGCCTGCCAAAAATTTGGTCAAAGAGAGAATCTGCTGTAATCCAGGTCCTGCAACATTCTTTAATTATATGTAAGAGAGGCTTCTCTCCTTCACTGTCCCAGTCATTGGAGTGGGGCGAAAGAACTGTCCGCTCTCTGATATGGGGACCAGCTCTCTTCTCTTCATTCCTTGCATTGACTTCATCTTTTTCCTTGTCTCAACTATTTCAATTTCCAGTTTCCTTTTAGAGATCCAGGAATCTGAGCATCTCCTTTCTCTCTCTCTCTCTCTCTCTCTCTCTCTCTCTCTCTCACACACACACACACACACACACACACACGCTATAATAATGGAACCATCTTGGACATGTATTGAAATGTAAAGAAGGAGGGAAAAAACTCAAATTCCTGTAGTCATAAAGGAGTAAGAATTGAAGCTAACAGGAATGGAGACAGGAATGGAAGCAGTCCTTGGAATAGACAAAAGCTGGTAAATAAAGAAAGCCACATTCAGGAACAATGCAGCTTTAGGATAAAGGTAGAGTCAATGTTGGGCTTGTAATTTTACAGAAACGAGGAAAGAGGCCTGGTTTATTTATATAAGATACTGTAGACTCTGCTCCATTCCCATTGTAGGCATCTCTATGGCCCCTCAGTTCTTTGCACAGAGGAGTGCTTTAGTAAGCATTTGTCATATCAAATAAAATTTAATTAAAAGCCACTGCTTAGTTACCTTACACACAAATGATAGCATGATTTACTATCAGAACCTAAGGTAAATTGAGTGATGGACAAAAATATATTGCAAGGTATTAAAGGGAATTTGGAACAGCCTGCCCTTCTTTTCAAATATCTTTTCTTCCATTCATTTTTCTTGACAAGAATTTTGAAATAATGAGTGCTAGTAGGTGATACATGAGTACTCTTGATTTCTTATAGCTTATAGAAGTATAAGGAGCTTGGCTATAGAATCCCATCTTTATTATCATCTATCTCTGTTGGATACATTAACTGGTACTGCCTTCAGGGAGGAGATTTGACAGTATTTCTCAAGATCATAAGAGCACCTTTCCTTCCACCCAGCAATCCTAATTCTAAACATTCTGTTCCGGTTATCAATTGCTACATAACAAACTAACCCAAAACTTAGTAGCTTAAAACAACAACTTATTATTGCTCACACTTGGGCAGGTTGACCAGGTGACTCTCACTTAGGGTCTCTTACATGGTTGCAATCAGATGGAGACTGGGGCTGTGGTCATCTGAAGGCTTAACTGGGCTAGACATCCAAGATGGTGTACTCCATGGCTGGCAGTTGAGAGCTCCAATGGGGCTGTTGACTAGATTATTTCACATGGCCTCTCCATGTGAATTGGATTTCCATAGCATGGTGGCTTGTCTCAGGAGTAAGTTTTCTAAATGGAAGATTCCAGGCCATTTAAGGGCAAATGCCTAGAATTGGCACAGCATCACTTCTGCCATATTTTATTGGTCATAGCAGGCACTGGGTCTAACCTCCCACCAAGGACCCATGTGCCCCATGCTCTCTTAATATGTTCTTTGAAATGTCCCAAATTCTTTATCCTTCTTGTTTTATAAAATATTAGTGCTCTTTTATATGGTAAAATTTCTTAGGGTTCTTTGTAAGAAACAGAAACTGGTTGCAAGGAGTAGAGAATTTATTGAATAAGGAATGATTAAATGATCAGCTTGGAAGAAGGAAGTGCTTAGCAGTCTCCCTTGAGTTCTGTTGCTGGAATGAATGAATTCTATGACTGATTCTGTCCTTGCTCCTCAGCTCAAGAGTCACTATCCCAGGAGAGAGACACTGGTTGGTGGAGTTTAGGTCATGAGTCAAATCCTTGTCTATGGGGAGTGGGGGAGAGATCTGGCAGAATGAGCTATCTGTAGGGTAGTCCTACAGATTCTATGGTGGAAGGCGGGTGTCTGGATCTTGATCCCAGTAGGGGGAAGGCAATATCCCAAAAGGAACCATGGATGCTGGACTAATAGACACTAATGCTATCTCCTTCACTGGGTTTACTTTTTTTTTTTATGAAAGCAGTGCTTTCTTTTTTCTTTTTTCTTTTTTTTTAATTTTTTTTAATGTTTTTTATTTTATTTCTAGGAGAGAGAGAGAGAGACAGCGTGAGCAGGGGAGGGTCAGAGAGAGAGGGAGTCACAGACTGAAACAGGCTCCAGGCTCTGAGCTGGCAGTCAGCACAGAGCCCGATGCGGGGCTCGAACCCATGAACCGCGAGATCATGACCTAAGCGAAAGTCGGACACTTAACCGACTAAGCCACCCAGGCGCCCCCACTGGGTTTACTTTCTAATGCCTCCTCCTGATGTTACACATTGTATCCACAACCAGATAGGAACCTGGGGTGAAGTCCAGCGTGGATGGACGTTGGAGCCAGACATGAACAATCACTTAATCTTTTCTGGACTCAGTTTTTATATCTGTAACATGGAGGTGAATAGTGCCTAAATTTCATGGTTCGTGTGAGGATTAGAGATAACCTACACAAAGTACTTTTCACAGTCTCTGGCCCACAGTAATAGTAAATAATAAGTGGCAGCTGTTATGTCACTCTTCGTGATGAAGCAGCAACAAACCTTGTCTCCCTCCCACCACCACCATGGGACATCTGTTCTTCCTCCATGATGGGTGATGAATTCACTAGGTATCTAAAGGAGAGAGGCCCTCTTAGGCCTAATCGTCGTGTGAATTAGGTGTGAATTGTGGGGCTTCAGAACACACTAGGAAGGGAGTATGGCTGCCAGAGAGCCCCCTGCCCACTTCAGTATAGTGGTAATTGCCAGCACCCAGAATTTTGGAAAGACGGCTCAAGCCTCACATCCATGCAATAGGATGTTTGAGTAAAGATGCTCTCGGTTTTTGCTCCTTCACAGGACATCAGACACCACTATGTGCTATTTTTAAGCTGTGATTCCACATGCACTTAAATTTCTCCTCTTTTATTCCTAGGCTTTTCTGTTCTTTAAACAGAGCTTTGTTCTTTCTTTCTTCTTTTTTTTTTTTTAATGTTTCCTGTCCCTCTAAAAGTAATAGGATGAGTTCATGACTCCTGCCATCCTCAGAATTGCCTGGTTTTGAGAGTGTATTCACAATCCTTTAATGGTGCTTTAATGTCAGGTGTAAAATGAAGCTTTTCCCAAGTCTTTATAACATGCTTGAAGGGACAAAGTGGTCTTGTCATAGGATGCTGCGATGCTCCCAGAGCTTTGCCACAATTCATCTTGTAACAGATGGACTCTTCATTAAGTGTGCACATTGCATCCACCTGGGAATTCACCACCTTTGGTTGAGAGATTTGATTTCAGCTGCAGATAATTACTCCCTTTCTTGTCTTGACCTTTAGTTCAAAGATTATCAGCAAATTCAAATTCTCCTGTCTCTTTCTCTTCTGCTGGATCGGAATGCTAGAAATAGGTTGGATGAAACCAGCTTTCTTTCAAACAGCTTGGCTTGGACTCAAAACCAAGACCAAGGTTATTAGTGTTTGGCAGGGATTGCAACATGGGGTTTCTGGCATTTACATCCATGAAAATCACTGATGACAACAGATTCCATTTCTATTGCTCTTGGTATCACTCCACTGCAAAGTTCAGGTTAACGCTCCTATGACCTCTACATAGTGAAATTATACTTAAAATGCTCCCTTCCTTATCCTGATTCTATTCCTATCACTCTGAACCTTATTTCTGTCATTTTGCAAGTTTCCCTAGGCTCATTAAATATTGTAGGAAGCGCCCTTATTCTGTAGTCTCTTATAAATTTTGTCTTTGCACATGACTTCAATTATCTCCAATGGGCTGATGACTCACAAACACTAGTCTGAAGAGTTTAAAGAAGTCCTGTGAATCTCAGACCTACATGCTTAACCACCCTTCTGACATCTCCATATGGTTGTGTTAAGGGCTTCTTAAACCCGGCCTGTTAAAACCTAAAGTCACTAATTCCCCTCAGAACTTTGACTTTTTTCCAAGATTCCCATCTTCATGAATGGCAGCCCCATCCACCAATCTTCAAACAAAAAACCAAAGTATCTTCCTTAACATGTCTTTTTCCATTCTCTCCTATCCACTGTATCATTAATCACTGCAATTATACCATTTGAATATCTCACATTGGTCCATTTGTTTGCACCTTACCACCACATCATCTTTCTGGCCTACTGGTCTACATTGTGCCTGGCCCCAAAGGGACTTCCATGTTATAAGCTTTCCAAAACATAAATGAAATCATGTTAACCCTCTGCTTAAAAAACTTTCAAATTGATATTAAGATAAGAACTTAAATCCTTAGTTTGTCCATAAGGTCATTCCTGGTCTGACCCCTCTCCACCCATACCTTCTGCTTTGTCTTTCCTTTGCCTGTTTATGAGGCCATCATATGACGCTTTGTATGTGCTGTTTTTCCTGCATTCTGCACCCCTTCCCTTATTTTAGGTAACTTACTTTTGTTCATATCTCTACGCAATTATCGCTCCCTCAAGAAAGGCTTCCCCTTACCTTGCAGACAGGTCAAGTCCCCCTAGGGAGTGCTCTCAGAGCTTTCACAGTACTTACCAAATGGATTAGTGGGATTCTTTGATTACTTGGCTCTATTCCTTTAAGGCAAGGACTGTATTTCTTTTTGCTCATCATGTTGCAGCACCCAGCACAGTGACCAGACAATATTGGCTGCTCAATAAATATTTTCAAATTAATAAATGACTAATGGAAGTCCAGAAGAAACTCCTATCATTCAGGAATTAAATCAGATAAACCTCCATGGGACCTCAGATTCCAAATAAAAATGGAGAAGAAAGGGACAGCTTACTCAAAGTATGGTTTGTGGCTGGGGGATGCTGTGGTTTCTGCTCTTTATCATGAAGTTTTCTGTAGTGTCCTCAGTGTCAGTCTGTGTCTACTGGGGCTTCTTCACTGCCACAAGCTGAGAGTGTGATAGGAAGGAATGTTTTATCAGAGTATAGTGTTTCATCTGACTTCTCTGTTAGTTGCTAATGTTTAATTCTACTGTGTCCCATTACTGTGCTCACTGAATTCAAGGAGCTCACAGTCTGGTGGAAGGGCCAGGATAAATGAACAGGAAATGTGAGTGTTCCAGCATAATGTGAGAGAATTAGGTTTAAGTTACCTCTTCCATTTTCTAGATGTGGGACCTCCAACATGTTTCTTACCCATCCCGCTAGGCCCAGTTTCTTCATCTGTACAGTGAGGGTCACAAAATCAAGGTGGTGTTGAAGATTTATTGAGGTAAGATGGGTGGGGTGCTCTGTGCTGTAAGCAAAGCCTTGCTATAGTTATAAGAATTGATCATGGGGGTCCCTGGGCGGCTCAGTCAGGTAAGCATCTGACTTCAGTTCAGGTCATGATCTCATGGTTTGTGAGTTCGAACCCTGCATCAGGCTCTGTGCTGACAGCTCAGAGCCTGGAGCCTGTTTGGAATTTTGTGTCTTCCTTTCTCTCTCTCTCTCTCTCTCTCTGGCCCTCCCTCACTCATGCTCCATCACTCATTCTCAAAAATAAATAAACATTAAAAAAAAAAAAGAACTGATCCTGGCTACATAGGGTCTGAGAATGGGGAAGGAGGGAATGGGGGTAGATGGGATCACAGAGGAAGGGGCCTGGGCAGGGCCTTGGACTATGTGGAGATGTAGGATAGGAAAGAAGAAGAAAAGGAGGAAGAGGAGAGAGGCAGTTTTCAGTGAGAGAAACGCAAAGGCAGGAAGTGAGCTTGCCTTGGGTGGGAAGCTTAGATGTCATGTTGTGGTGAGCCTGGGTAGGTCTGTTACCAGAGGAAGCACTTACGGTTTCTTACGACACACCCCTTTATTAAAATAAAAATAAATAAATAAATAAAATTGACCATGTAGAGTTTGGTTTTTGGCTTTGTTAAGTATATTTATTATGTGAACAGAAGAGTAAATCTCTTGGGATCTAGGGTAAATATTTTAGCACTTGATTTTACAAGTAAAAAAGAAAACATACAGGTTTTGATGTCCAGCTATGTCACTATAACCTGATGTCATTAACCTCTCTCAATCTCAGTTTTCTCATCTTTTAAATGGAATTAAAATGCAACCTAACAATGGTAAATACCTTCTATGTGCCAGGCACTGAAATCTGTTAAGTAATTAAGACACACATTCATCGAACACTGCTCTACGTGCTTTACATGAATTTGAAACTCATGACAACCCGTTGAGGTAGGATTATTACTATCCTCATTCTACCTGGGATGCACAGAATGGTTAAGTAGATTGCTTTGGCTAACTCCAGAGTTCGCTGACCCCTGAGGCTTAACTGCCCTAATTACCACTTCATACAGTTGCATTTGGAACATGGAAAACACCTAGACCACTGCCTGGTTTGTATTAAACACTCCATACAAGTTAGTTCTCTCACATTTGATTGTGTTTAGCTCAGTAATTTATCAATACTATTCCTTATTTATTTCAGGTGTTTTTCTTTTCTTCCAATAACAACAATAAGTACATTTCTTAAAGAAAGGGTGTTTGTTATAGCTTGTATTTCTTTGGCAGCTTTCATGGTGCATCTAGAGGTTCTCCATAGAAATTTCTTAAATGCACAGAATAAATGCTTACTGGTTGGATAAATGAAGTATTCAGTAAAAAATCAAATGAAAAATATGATTGATTGGCTTTTATAGCTTCTATTTATTTTACTCCATCAAATTCTAAATAAGAATTTGAGGAGAATTCTCATAATATGAAAGATTCAATAGAATAGAAACAAACAAGTGAAAAATTTGGAGTAAAAGTAAAAGAAAATATAATCAAGGGTGTTTTGTTTTTTTTTTAATTTCTAGGAGAGAGAGAGAGACAGCGTGAGCAGGGGAGGGTCAGAGAGAGAGGGAGTCACAGAATGAAACAGGCTCCAGGCTCTGAGCTGGCAGTCAGTACAGAGCCCGACGCGGGGCTCGAACCCACGAACCGCGAGATCATGACCTAAGCGAAAGTCAGACGCTTAACCAACTAAGCCACCCAGGTGCCCCAAGGGTGGTTTTTTGTTTGTTTGTTTGTTTGTTTGTTTTTGTCATTTCTTCATAGAAATTTTTCAGTAAATCTCCAAGATTAAACCCAGAAAGTTAACGAAGAATTGGAATTTATTCCTGCAGGGTATTTGCTTGGATTCTGTTGAGACACAACTTGAATCTCACAAGGGAAGTGTGGGTGGAAAACTCAGGAAATGTGGGGCTCTCTCTGGTCTGGCTCCTACGAAAATATCAGGTTTACCTTGAGACCAATGTACCCAGACCTGACTTTATAAAGATGTAGTTTTCTCAGAGGTAAAGAGAATTATGTTCTACTGGCTCACATTACCACATCAAACTCTTCTCATTTCTATGTCTATTTCATTTTCAAGATCTATCTTAATCACCCCAATCTCTCTGGATTTAGAATCCATTAAGAATAGGCACAGTAGGGTCTTGTGGAAACAAAGGATGGTGAATAATTTTAAAGTGTTTTGAGAAAAACTACTTGCCCCTTCCATCTAACTCGGCCAGCCTGTATAATAACCTCTCTAAAGCTGTGGTTCTTAGTCTTGGCAGCACATCAGAATTACCTGGTAGCTTTTAAAGATTACCAATGCCTGAGCACCATCCATGGAGCATCTAATTTAATTGATCTGGGTGGGGCCAGTCATTCTTTTTTTAAAGCTTCTAAAATGATTCTAGTATGCAGCCAATGTTTAGAACCATGTAAAATGCATTCAAATCTCCTGCAGGGCTTGTTAAAACACAGATTGCTGGGGCGCCTGGGTGGCTTGGTTAAGTGTCCAACTTCAGCTCAGGTCATGATCTCACAGCTCTGTGAGTTCAAGCCCCACATCAGGCTCTGTGCTGACAGCTCAGAGCCTGGAGCCTGCTACAGATTCTGTGTCTCCCTCTGTGTCTCTGTGCCTCCCCAGCTCACACTCTGTCGGTGTCTCTCTCAAAAATAAATAAACACATTAAAAAATCACACACAGATTGCTGAGCCCCACCCCAGAGTTTCTCATCTAGAAAGTGTAGGGTGGGGCCTGATAACTTGCATTTCTAACAGCTTTGTAGGTGACACTAACTGATGTTGATGGTCCCATAACTACACTTCTTTAGCCAGAGAATATCAATGCTTACAACAATTCATTATGATATGTGTTTCTTTATTATTACAGAGGTAATTTTGGGTGTCTTGATTTTTTATTTAACAAGTAATATTGGGGAAAAAATGGAAATGGACCCCATAAGATCCCACAACCTTTACACACAGACCACCATATTGTGGAACAATGGCAAGAGCAGTCAGAGATAACATTTATCACAAGTTTACTATGTCTAAGGTATGAGCTCAAACTTGACGGGCATTCTTTCCTTCCAACCCCATGAAACCCTTATGAAGTAGCCACTTTACTATCCCATTTTACAGATGGGAAATTTGCAACACAAAGAAATTATAAGGGCTATTTTACACAGTTGTATCCAGAGTATAAAAATCAGCTTCTTGATACAATGGCATATTTTTTATGTTGTATGTATTATTCCATTGCAGTCACATATCAGTTTTTTTCTCATTGGACATTTAGGTAATTTTCATCTTTCATCATTATAGATAAGAGCAATAATCAATTTCATTTAGTGTTCATCTTAAATTATTTTCTTAGGATAGAGACTCAATTGGTCAAATAGTAAAATTACCTGGTTTGATTACAATGTACTAGAACAGAAAACTTTTTTTTAACCAAAATATTTTTGAACCAAATCATTCTCTGGATATGGTTAGATAGTCCTACATTTTAAATAATGGTACTGTAAAATTTAGAAGGTATTTCATATAATCCAGCCTGATGCCCAAATTACTCCAATGAATGCTACCTCCCAAGCACCCAAGTACTTTGACAAAATTTCCAGATTTCTGATGGCAAAAAGGTGTTTCTGCCCTCTTCTATTACAGTCATCCCCCAAACAACAAGGAAATAAGAACTAGAAACACAACTGCATTTGGGACAATTGCAGAAGACATCTGTAACTCAGAGCCCCCATTGTGTAAGCAGAGGGTGTGGGAAGAAGCTGAAACCCAAGTGCCTAAAGAAAGGCTCAGGAGTGTTGCCTGAGTGGCTCATTTGGTTAAGCATCTGACTTTGGCTCAGTCATGATCTCAAAGTTCATGAGTTCAAGCCCTACATTGGGCTCTCTGCTGTCAGCACAGAGCCCACTTCAGATTCTCTGTCTACTCTCCTGTCCTTTCCCCACTCTTTCTCTCTCTAAAAAATAAATTTAGAAAAAAGAAAGGCTCAGCAAGGCCCTGGCTTACTGCAAACAGTGAGCAAAAAGCAGCTGCAAACAGGGAACTACATAAAAATCTGTAAGGGATAGGCAGAGCCTCCAGATCTCCACTCATATTGCCAAGAAGCAAGAAGTAATTCCCTAGAGAAATTAAACAAAGAGCCTTGAGCTATGGGCACAGTGGAGGACAGATGGCCCAGACCAGACCCAGGGGATTGGGTGGAGGTCTGCACCTCAAATGAGGAGGCCTCCAGTCCTTTACCCACGTGCTGTGTGGTCACCTGACTGACTCAGCAGTGAGCCAATGTGTACTTGATGTTGAAAAACTTCATATGGATTTATTCAAAGGTGATAATCATATTGGAGGTTGAATTGAAGAAAGGTAGGGTGTTTGAGAGCTATATCTATTTACTTTAATAGGAAGTTGTATTCAATATGAAAATATTTGCAAATATTAAGGTAAATAAAGGCTATACAGCTAAAATTGTTAAAAGTGCTTGCCTCTATAAACTGGGGTGAGGGAGGAGGTATTATACGTTTGGGGACTGCTATTTTTTCTTATAAGCTTTTAAGTACTAATTACTTTTTAATGATGTAAGTATATTTCTTGATAAATTAAAATTGAGGGTAAAAAAGGGAAAATTGCTTGGGCACTTAGTTGTCTACTATTTAATTTATATGTCTGATAAGTTGGATTTCCATAAATGGATTTTATTCAAGAAAGCCACTCATGGAGATTGCAGGACATAAATAAGAATTGATGATATTGGGGAGGTAATTAATTGGTCAGTAGCCAAGGAGAGAACACTGAGTCCCGAGAGAGAGATGTCTGGGTTCTGCTTGAAGGATTAGGATTTCTGCCGTGGGCTTAATTCTGGCCAAAATTCTAAGAGAAACCTTTTACTAATCCACCCTTTGCAATGCAATTCATCTGATAAGTCACCCATGCTGTTGGCGAGAGTCTAACTAACCATCATTCCAACTAGGAAAGTGCTCATGCCTGCTCTCTGTTGCCATAGAAACAGCGCAGCACAAGTCTCTCTGTTGCTTTGGTAACCCACCCCCATTTCCTCACATCACTACTGCTGGGGTATTTTGCTGCCAAGATAATGGTCTCTATTGTGGATTGAATGTTAATGGAGCAGGACTCTACCCCAGACTACACCCAGACCCCCTCCCTCCACAGCTCCACATTTTAAAGCTTTGTCTAAGTGGCATCTCAATGAAATGATAATAGACACTCAAATCAGACTAAGAGGAGCTGTAGTGGTGGAGGTGGTAGAGGTTCCTTATTATGGTGAAAGGAGGTCTCAGCTTCTAATCTTGAAAACAGAGGAATGGTATCTAAGAACTCAGAGATCATTCGTAAGAGGGCCTCAGCTGTGTGTCAGGGCCTGAAGCCATTTCTCCCAATCAATAAAGAATAATGATCATAAATAAAGCTTACTAGGTAATGAATATGTGCTAGGTGCTGGGCTGAGCAATTTATGCCCACTTAGTCCCTATTTTATAGAAGAAGAAAAGAGTAAGTAACCTATTCAATATCACACAGATTCAGAATTTAAACTCAAATCTTAATCACTGAACTAAGCTGCCACTCACTTGAGATTGGGGAAAAACAAGGGAAGCATCAGAAAGTGTTCTTGCACCAAAAGAGCTTACCCTTCAACTAGAAAAAGAAACTTAACACAAAGCAAAAATATGAGAAGATAATACCTCACAAGGTGTGATTAAGTGTCAAGTTCAGGTACCGTGTTCACCAAGAAGCTAAAGTAGGTACAGGACTGATAACAGATGTTCCATAGGGAAAAAGAAAGGGGACGAGCCTGAAGCCACCAGGAGAGATCCAGGAAGCAAATCTTATACAGCAAGAATCAGGGTCAAGTGCAGGCTCCATCCCAGAGCAGGTGTTTAACCAAGTCATTGCTCGCTGATAGCAGCCTTTCTGTCACCCATGTGCTCCTCTTCCTCCTTGTGTCCTTAGGCCTACGAGATTCAAATTCACTTGATACTATCTGACTCTGACTTTGAAATACAAAAAATATTTAAGTTTCATATAAAATTGTTTTAAATTTTATACCTCTCAATTTCACAATCCAATAATTCTATTTGCTTTCCAAGTCGATTTTTTAGCCACCTCAAATCTTCATAGCATTAAGTGGAGTATAAATCTTCAGAAATAGAATTTTTATGGTATCTTAATTTTTTTTATCAGAATTATAACGCTCAGACTTGTCCTTGTGTATCTTCTAATTTGCCCCTACTCTCCTCCCTTTATCACTCCAAGGCATGACAGCAGGCTGGAGACCCCATGCAGAGCTTCAGTGCAGACACTGAATTCTCCAAGGAGAACTCAAGGGTGAAGCATCCTGACATCCCCATCTGTGGGGTCTTTTAAGCCCATAGCTGTGGTTCTCAATCCTGAGTTCTCTCAAGTAATCTCAAAGGACATCAAAAATGCTCAACTCAGTTCAAAGCCAAATGAATATAAACTTGCTTTTAATTTTTATAATGTAGATGTATGTTGTCAGGAAATCTTAGAGGAGCTTGAAGGCAAAGATTCATCTGAAAGTAGTATTGATTGTTAAGATGGTGGCTTGTGAGCAAAGCTGACTAGATTTGATCTAGCCCAACTTCTCTCTGTTTTTTCCTCTCTCTTCCTCTCCTACTTCTTTTCTCTCCTCACAGCTAGCTGTGTGACATTAAGCCAGTCACTTCATCTTCTTAAGCCTCAGTTTCCTCATCTGCAAAAGGGGGGAAGGTAAATCATTTTTGTACGAGTTAAATGAGACTGTACATGCAAAGAGTTTACAGTGGCATCAGGCACATGATGCTTAGCAGAGGTTAACATTTTTTTCTTGCAAAAAAGAACCCAGCAGGTGTTTAAAGTTGTCAGGAAGACTCCTTTCCCTTAGGGATTGGCTTCTTTCTGTAAGTCTTAGCTGGTTTCAGCCTGTGAACTTTGAAATATGGTATTTCCCAATTCTTCTGGCAGCTTTTCTTCCAGATTCGTACATGGATTTGGCAATTCAGCTTGATATGCCAAGCTTCTGACTCTGCTTAATCCTTGCATACACCCACTGCAAACTTCTGCGTACAAATTTCTGTGGTTCTGCCTCTGGACCCAAGACTAGATCCTGAATCTTAGTTGCACCCTTGCTTGGCCATAGATTTCTGATATTCTTGACAATACACTGTATCCTGGATTATAATTAACAAGGTTATGAAAGGGATCTAGAACAGTTGTAGGAAGAAATCAGAGTCATAAATCAGATGAATTAGGAATTGCTGTCCTGGAACTCAGAGGAAAATTTATTAATCAACTACTGTGTGTCTGGTGTCAGGGTTTAGACTTTAGGAAGTTTCTAGCAAGAGGATATAGCAAATCTTGGATGGCTTTGTATGAATAACAGTCTCTTCATATAAGGAAAGTCTTGTTCATTATGAGAACATTCAACTTGTTTCTGTTCAGAGGAGAGAAGGGGACCTGCCTAGCCACTGGAGTAGTTGGATCAATTTTGGTGACCCATGGGATCATAGGTACCTCCATATACTAAACATCGCCAGTTGTAAAGCCCTATAGGTTGCAAAAAAGGAGAAAGCTTACATATCATGTTCAATAAGCTGATGAAATTATTAGAGATAGGCAAATAGAATCAGATAACTATATAGAAAATATGTATACAGTATATGTATGTATGTGTATAACAAACTCTAAAGGCTACAGGGTTTGAAAGATACTTGACAGAATGTAACAGAGCCTAAATAGAATGGTTTGGAGGTGAGGTGGGATGGTATTGAAAGTAATTGTTTATGTTTGATATTTGAGAGGCATGAAAATATCATGGGAAGACCATACCAACTTAGAAGGGTCTGGTTACAGCTCAACCCTCCCCTCACTGTGTGAGCTTGGACTAGTCATTTTACCTGCCATGTGATGTATGAATCTTCATAGTCAGGCAAAACCAGATAATGAATGTGAAAGTGATTTTTAAACATGTAATTACCATAGCTTTGATTTTTCAATAACTGTTATGTGTATGTCTTGAATGTCAATATATCTAGACACTCTTTGTTCTTGTTCATGATGTTACTAAGGAAAATTTTACTGATTATGTATACAAAGTGGTGCCAGGTGCTAGGCAGGTATGAATGGTGAGCTGTGGGCCCTCTTCAGACCTCCTGGAATTTTCACAATGGAAGACAGTAAGTGTCTGGCCTGGGAGGCTGAAACAGCCACTAACTAGTCTCACTGCTTCTGATCATGCTTCCCTCAAATCCATTCTCCATGCAGTAGCCAGAATGGACCATTTTCCTATTTTTTAAAAAAAGCTTTTAATGTTTATTTTTGAGAGAGGGAGACAGAGTGTGAGCAGGGCAGGAGGAGAGAGAGGGAGACACAGAATCTGAAGCAGGCTCCAGGTTCTGAGCTGTCAGCACAGACCCTGACAAGGGTGCTTGAACTCATGAACCATGAGATCATGACATTAGCCAAAGTTGGACACTTAACCAACTGAGCCACCCAGGTGCCCATGGACCATTTTCCTCTTAAATATAACATATAATAAATTAGATAATACATATGCTAAAGCAAAATAAGATGAACACTCAAAACCAACCATTCAACTTAAGGATTAAAGGAGAAACCTGGTAATTACCTCTATGTTCCCTCCATACCTCTTTTCCTCTTCCCAGAGGCCACCACCATCCCAAGTGTCATGTTTATAGTTCCCTTTAAAAAATATTCTTTCATTCCATCTATATCCTCAAATAATGTGCTGCTTAGTTTTGCTTGTTTTGAGCTTTATGAAGAGGGTATCTCATAGTGTATAGTCTTGCTTTTAAAATTCATCATCTTTCTAAGATGTTCTATGTTGTTCTGTGTAGTTTTTGTTCTTTCTTTCTTTAAAGTTTATTTATTTTTGAGAGAGATTGAATGCAAATGGGGAAGGGGCAAAGAGAGACGGACACAGAAGAACAGGAGCGGACTCCATGCTGACAGCAGAAAGATGCGGGGCTTGAACTGATGAACCGTGAGATTATGACCTGAGCCAAAGTCAGATGTTCAACTGACTGAGCCACCCAGGCGCCCCTTGTTTTTTTGTTTTTACTACTATATATCCAGTGTGATCTTTTAAAAAATTATCAAATCATATTGTTCTCTAACTAAAATACTTCAGTGGCCTCCCATTAAATTTAGGGTAAATCCCACCCTAAATTTAAAATTTAGTGTAATTTAGGTAAATTACCTCCACTACAAGGCTCTCTCTAATTTCCTCAAGCTTTTACAGTCTTCAGGCTGCCCCTTTTATTCTAGGGATCTGCTTCTCTGTGCCAGCCTTGGCCTGTTGTTGGTTGTGAATTTTGAAACATGCTATCTTCTATCTTCTCCTGCTCCCTCTCTTCTGTCCATAACTGGACTGTAATTCAGGGGCTCCCCTCTCCAGGCTCTGCTCTCTCCACTCTCACACTTCTCTTGGGTTTCAACTACGCTGTCACTTCTTTCTAGTTTCTCTATTCCCATCTTAGAAGTTTGCACAAAATGTACCCGCCATTTGGAATGCTACTATTCCATACTCTTGATCCTATCTGCTAGGATGACCCTACCTTCTTATCCATAAACTTCCTCTGAATATATTAAATAATCCTGTTCAAATCTTTCATCCTGCCCGATTGTTCTCTTTCTTATACTCAGTAAGGTGTGAACCTCAATTATATTTACTTATTTGTGTGTCTATTTATTTACTGTTGATCTTATTTCTGGAAATTCAAGGAGGTCAAGCACTATCCATCTTATCCACCACTGTATCCCTAGAACCTGGAACAATGATTAACAAGAAATAGATCCTCAGGAAATATCTGTTGATTGAATACACACTTGAATACATGAGATAATGAATAAATTTATTAATGGGGATACGAATGGAACCAGCACTTGTTTACAATATCTATTGTTATAGGTGGCCAAGTCTCTTAGCCCCTCCCTGTCCTTATCCAAAGAGCTCTGACCTTCCCACAACCCTACCTCTGAATTCCAGATAACTATGTTTCTGTCTGTTTGTGAGTCCTGTCCCTTATAGAACACCTCAGTTGTACCTGTAGTTATAGTTGTGCTGCAGGACATCCTTGGTATAAGCTCCTATACCTTGGAGCTCAGTAGCTGCCTTTGCCTTCCCATGTGTATACCTCGAATTGGTTTCCTCCCTCCAAGGAACTGAACCTCCCTTTTACTTATTTCTCCCTCCTTGGAAAAATAGGGTAGCACATATAAGTATACTGAGGGTTAATTTGGCAGACTATCTTACTGGAACATGAAATGACATTTTTGCTTTGACCTGTCGAGTCCTTGTGACTTTCCAGAAATGGATTTGGGTAATGACTTGTCATTATGAGTAATTAGCATTTGTGGAAGTCTGAGAAGACATGCCCCCCCTTTTTTTCCCTTAACTTTAGAAACTTTACCACCCTTTTGACATTTCTACTGCAGTTGCTTATTTGGTAAGGGGTGAGATAAAATCATGGGAATAAAAGATTATCCATCAATGCCTATACTTAACCCTTGACCATACTGAAACAATGAAAAAGTTTATATTTCTAGAGGTATCCAAATGTATCTTCCAGGCTAGACCAGATTTACTTTAAAATTTTTAGATTTTTTTAAAGTAAGCTCTATGTCCAACATGAGGCTTGAGCTCACAGCCCTGAAATCAAGAGTTGCATGCTCTACTGACTGAGGCAACCAGTACCCAAAAAACATTCAGCATAAATTTCATTGTGGTACTAATTCAGTATCAAGATTTTTTTTCCTTTAAACACTTCAAAGTTAGCACTTATAAGTTGATATTTGGAAGCAAAGAAGAGAGCCATAGTTCTCCTTTCTTATTCAATATGTTTGATGGTGCTCTATCATCTGTCATATTCAGTGTTTGAGGATGTCTGTGACTGCTTACTGCTGCTAGATATTCTTGTTGATTTACTAGATGTTAGAACCAGAATGAATCTTAGACTTCAACTTGTCCAGTCCTCTCATTTCACAGATGAATAAACCAAGGCCCGCTAAAAGACAAAGTTATTTTGTTTTTTAGTACTTAATTCATAGTTTGGAGATTGGACTAGATGACCTTTAAAGATCTTTCCAAATACGTGAAATACAGAGCAAAGTATTTTACAGAGTTTCAGCACTTGTAGGGATTCTCTGGGCTCACAATAGCATTGACCTTATTTAGTTCTATTAAAATAAATTCTGGCATGTTCATGAATAGATTGTCTCAGTTTAGACATAATAAGTACCTTATCTGTTCTATTATCAGGGCTGCATTGTGCTGAAGTCTCAGTCAAATGCCTGGAAAATGAATGGCAAGAAAAAACAAAACAAAAAAACAACAACAACAAAAAAACAAATAAACAGTACTGCTAGACTGCTTTCCAGAATAGAGAGATATTGACCATAAACACATTCATGGGCTCTCGCAAGCATCAGGGAAGCCATGAATGAGGGATACTGTTACTCTCTGTCTTACCAAAGTCACTAAATTGTAAACTGGAATGAGGAAAGCGTGGGAAATAGCTCAATGTTCCCTTGACTAATCCAAGCTTGTTACTTGCAAGTTAAAATAAAAATATCATAAAATGATCCTGTGTATAACGCAATTGGCTTCCAAAAAAAATCTGTGTGGCTCTAGAATTCTCTCCCTTCCACTTCCTCCTCTTCTTCCTTTCTTTTCTCCTTGTTGCTTCTTCCCTCCCTCCCTTCTTCCATTCATCCTCCCCTACCTCTGGTCTTCCCCCATCACTCCCCCATCCTTCTCTCTTTCCTATCTTTCCTTTTATCTTTCTTCATATTATTCCGGGATTCCTTCACCTTTAGTCCCCTAACTAGATTTTTCTGTTTTAATTAAGAGTGCTGATACAGTATAAAAGCTCTGGAGTAATTGCAGAAGGATCCTTTGTTATGCAGAAGTAGAAATTCTAGTTCTATTTATTTTATCTACAATATGAAAAACTAGGTTTACTAATATATCATTATGTGTTTACTGATAGTGGTTAAAGATCAAAGATGTTTGGATTTCTTAGTTTGATCAGAGCAATAAAGACTTGATATGGAATGAAAAACAGTAATGGCTCTAGTCCTGAGTCTAAGCAACTTGCTTTGTGATCTTCACCAAGACACTCCATTTCATTACTGAGGTTTCATGCCTTTATTTGATAGTTAGGCATAGGAATGTGTCACGAGCTTAGCCTCCTTCTTGTAATGTGCCTTGTTGTTTTTCTTCAGCTGCCAGATCAACTACGAGTTTATGAAATCTTCCTTCTTAGCTTATTGCAAAAGCAGGTGCTCATCCCAGACACTCCGTAGTGCTGCAGAGCTAGGACCAGCTTTTTCCATCAGAATACAGTGTGTGTGTGTGTGTGTGTGTGTGTGTGAGAGACTAATGTGGAGTTGGGCCCATGGCCACATTTTGGTAAATATTTACTGAGTATCTCTAGGTAGAGTACTGTGAGTCAGGAACTTGGGATGCAAAAATGAATAGGAATGAGCTCCATGCTCTGGTGGCAGACACAGACAATCACAGTAGAGTGTGATAGGTGCTTTGACAGAAGTATGATAGGTACAGCTATGATGCAGAGATTTCCAGAGTGGGTGCTTAATGCACTCTCTTCTTATACGTGAACAATTTTCAAAAATGTGGTGCATGAACTCTGGGAAACTTGCTGAATGTGTAAATTCCCAGCCACAACCCCAAAACTATGGAGTTCTCAAAGGTAGAACCTGGGAATATACAATTTATATCAAGCTCCCAGATAATTTATAAATGATTCCAGTGGAATATAACATTAAACTATCTGAAAATAGGATACAAAATTAACATACAGCAGTCAGTTGCATTTCTATACGCTAATAACACAGTCTCAGAAAGAGAAACTGAGAAAACAATCCCAATTATAATTGCATCAAACAGAATAACATACCTAGGAATAAACTGAACCAAGGAAGTGAACAGTTTGCACTCTGAATACTGTAAGATGCTGATAAAAGAAACTGAAGATGACACAAATAAATGCAAAGATATACCATGGTCATAGATTGGGAGAATTAATATTGTTAAATTATCCATACTACCCAAAGCAACCTACAGATTCAATGCAATCCCCATCAAAATACCAATGGCATTTTTTTCAAAGAACCAGAAAAAAGAATCATAACATTTATATGGAACCACAAGACCCTGAATAGCCAAAGCAATCTTGAGAAAGAATAAAAAAGCAGCTCAGATTTCAACCTATACTACAAATCTATAGTAATCAAAACAGTATGGTATTGCCATGAAAAGACATATAGATCAATGGATAAGAATAGAGAGCCCAGAAATAAACCCACTACATATGGTCAATTAATGTATGGCAAAGGAAGTAAGAATATATAGTGAGAGGGGCGCCTCTAGTGAGAGGGTGGCTCAGGCTGTTAAGCGTCCGACTTTGGCTCAGGTCATGATCTTGTAGTCTGTGGGTTCGAGCCCCACATCGGGCTTTGTGCTGACAGCTCAGAGCCTGGAGCCTGCTTCAGATCCTGTGTCTCCCTCTCTCTCTCTGCCCCTTCCCTGTTCATACTCTATCTCTCTCTGTCTCTCAAAATAAATAAATATTTTAAATTTTTTTAAAAAAGAATATATAATGATAAAAAGTTTCTTCAATAATTGGTGTTAGGAAAACTGGACAGCTACATTGTAAAAGAATGAAATGTGACCACTGTCTTATACCAAATACAAAAATAAACTAAAAATAATTAAAGACATGGATATAATACTTACAACCATAAAACTCCTATAAGAAAACATAGGCAGTAAACTCCATTACATTGGTCTTAGCAATATTTTTTGGACCAGTCTCCTCAGGAAAAGGCAGCAAAAACAAGCATAAACGAATGGGACTATATCAAACTAGAAAGCTCCTGCCGAAATCACCAGCAAAATGAAAAGGCAACCTACTAAATAGGAGAAGATATTTGCAAATCATACATCTAGTAAGGGGTTAATATCCAAAATACATAAAGAAGTTATATTACTTAATATCAAACAAACAAACCAATTAAACAATGAGCAGAGGACTTGAATAGATTTTTTTTCTCAAGAAATACATACAGATGGCCAACAGGCCTATGAAAAGATCCTCAACATTACTGATCATCAGGGAAATGCAAATCAAAACTACAGTGAGATATCACCTCACATGGTCAGATTGGCTATTGTCAAAAAGATAAAAAAGAAAAAAATTGAAGAGAATGTGGAAAAAGGGAAACCTCATTCACTGTTGGTGGGAATGTAAATTGGTATAACCACTGTGGAAAACATTATAAAGGGTCAAGAAATTAAAAATAGAACTGCAATATATTCCAGCAATTCCACTCCTAGGAGTATATATGAAGAAAATGAAAACACCAATTCAAAGAGATATATGTACCTCTATATTTATTGTAGCATCATTTACTATAGCCAAGATATGGAAGCAATCTAAGCATCCATCAGTAGATGAATGGATAAAGATGTGGCGTATATATACAACGGAATTATCACTCAACCATAAAAAAAAAATGAAATCTTGTCATTTGTGACAACATGGATGGACCCAAAAGGTATTATGCTAAGTGAAATAAATCCTACAGAGAAAGAAAAAAAATCTGTATAATTTCTCTTTCACGTGGAATCTAAAAAAACACACAAACAAAACAGAAGTAAACTCATAAATACAGGAAACAAAGTATTGATTCTCAGAGTGGGGAGGAGTTTGGGGCAGGTGAAATAGGCAAAGGAGATAAAGCGGTACAAACTTCCAGTTATAAAAAAAACTCATGATAATGTAACGTACAGCATAGAGAATATAGTCAATAATATTGTAATAACTTTAAATGGCGGCTAGACTATTGTGAGGATCATTTTGTAATTTGTAAACATATCAAATCACTATAATGTACACCTGAAACTACTTGTATATCAGTTATACTTTAAGTAACTAAACCTAAAAATTCACCCTTTGAGATCTATTCTTTAGGTCTTAAAGTCCTTTAGGCTTAACAAATCCCAATTTAAAATGTGAGTACAGGCATTTCTCCATGTTGGGAGAGAACCTGTCCCATATATTTATATACGTACTTTCCCACTCTTCTCATGCTGAGCATCCTCTAGGAATTCAGTGATTGATGACTGCATAGAAAAGACATGCCAAGTATTATCAGCTGACCTGTAACTTTAGGGGTTGGAGCAGAGCAGTTAGGACAGGTAGTTGGGTTTAAACAATTGAGAATAAACTGAAGACCATGGGTGACAAATCAGGAGCATAGAAGTGGAGAGAAGGACCCTGAATGAGAAAGTGGGAGTGAGGTAAGGAAAAAAATCTGTCTTGCAATTCTAATAATCTTTTCAGGTAAGACTGGCCACCAATGAGGACAAACTTTACCTCTAATTTTTGTATTCTATTACTACCACTATTTGCTATTAAGATATCGTTAAATTATAAAATATACATATATGTTAAACTTAAAGATGAAACTTAGTATCCTGTCAGACTTGATATTTTGATATTTTGAGTCCATCACCAAATAGCTATCTAACTTGGTTAACTCTAATTTCTCTTAGATTTTGTTAGTTTGTCTATAAAACTGGAAATCCTTTGCCTGCCTTGGAGGATTCTTATAATGATCAGATGAAACAATACAAACATATTTTTAAAAATTTTAATGTTTTATTTATTTCTGAGAGAGAGGGAGACATCATGAGCAGGAGAAGGTTAGAGAGAGAGGGAGACACAGAATCTGAAACAGGCTCCAAGCTCTGAGTCGGCTGTCAACACAGAGCCCGATGAGGGCCTTGAACCCACTAACCATGAGATCATGACCTGAGCCGAGGTTGGACGCTTAACCGACTGAGCCACCCAGGCGCCCCACAAACATATTTTTAAAACTGTGTTAACTTAACGGATGACCATGGGGGAGAAAAAGGGGGGAGGAATAGTGGGGGGAGAGGGAGGGAGGCAAACCATGAGAGACTCTTGAATGCTGAGAACAAACTGAGGACTGATGGGGGTTGGGAGGAGGGGAAGGGGGTGATGGGCATGGAGGAGGGCACTGAGGGGATGAGCACTGGGTGTTATATCGAAACCAACTTGACAATAAGCTATGAAAAATAAAAAATAATAGTAATAAAATCAATACAACATGGAAAAAAAACTGTGTTGAACTACATCTAAAATATCAGCTCCAGGAAAGTGGAAATTTTTGTCCAGTGTTCACTGCTGTGTCCCCAGCACCTGGGACATTGCCAGCTCATTGTAGGCTCTCAAATAATGGCAGATGAATGACTGCTGGTGACTTATCTGATGAAGTAGATTAATGCTGTAGACCAAGCATAGACTTCAGACCAAGATAGAACTCAGTTTAGATTAATAAGTCCTACCTCCGATTGCTGTGTGACCTTGGGCAAATGACTGAGCATCCCTGATCTTAATTTCTCAACATGGAATTGATAATACCTACTATATAAAGTTAGACCAAATATAAAGTATTTGGTACAGCATCTGACATTTAGTTGATAGTCAAAGACAGCTGTATTATTAGCCAGAAGCTTAAAAACTGAAGGTATAAGAAATTTAGAAGACACAGAATTACATTCTAGAGTCATAAGCACTTCTGATAACCACAATTTTCAGGGAAAAAATGCAAATACATACTATACATGAAATACTGCATATAATTGCAGACTTTTCTTGAAGTCATCATGGACCAATAGTGATAGAACTTTTTTTGAGTCATGATTTTTTTTTAACTTTTTAAAAGTTTATTTAATTTGAGAGATAGAGCACGTGTGCACACAAGCAAGGGAGGGGCAAAGAGAGCACATGTCAGCACAGAGCCTGACATGAGGCTCAAATTCACAAACTGTGAGATCATGACCTGACCCAAAATCAAGAGTCAGACACTGTTAAATTGGTTACAACCGAGCCACTCAGGTTCCCATAGTCATGATTTTGTTTTTAAACATAGTACATGATTATGGTAAAAAATGCAAACATATGTTAAATGAAATAGACAGAGAAAGATAAATACCATATGATCTCTCTTTTATGTGGAATCTAAACAAAACAAAATAAAACAAAAAAAGCTCACCCAAGCTCATAGATAAAAGGAACAGATTGATGGTGCCAGAGGTGAGGTATAAGGAATGGGATAAAAAGATGAAGGGGGTCAAAAGGTAAAAAGAAAAAAAATGCAAACAAGACAGAAAAGAACAAATATTGAAGTAACAAATTAACTAAACTCCTACTGCCTAGAAATGACTAATATTAACAATTGGTGAACATGTTTCCAGACATTTCTGTATGAATATACATATGGAGCAAGAGAGAGAAATATGTGAGGATACATGCTTTTTAAAAAATAAAAATATTTACATTGTATTTTGTATGAATTTAATATAAGGGAAAGAAACTGATGCAAAATTAAGAGAATTTCTCAACCTCTATTAAACACTTTTTTAATTACAAGTTACGATTTATTCCCAAAAGGTTCTCTATGGCCAAGAAAAAAATATTATAAAAACTTTAAGAGTTAACCCTGTGGTTAATTCTGTTGTTAGAAGTGACTATTGGACTATTGGACTATTGGACTTTACTGTGGGAGGTGAACTGATTACTTTGCTTATATTTTTATCTCCTTCCTCCCTTCACAACACAATTTTTATTGGTTATATTATTTTTAGTTCATCAGGCATTATATGTTTATATTCCATACTGGAACCACAATTCCCTATCACTTAATGTTTATTCTATCCTTACCAGAAGTATTTTATAGTACTTATCCTGTTTCACTGGAAGTCAGTTTGGGATGGAAGTGTCAGTATATAGATACTAATAATGTTATTTTCAAGTGGTCCAAGAGATGCAAAATATTGACACAAATCTGTGGAACAATGGACAGAAGGTTAAGATTAATCTGACCAAATTATTTGAGGAGCACAGGCCTACTGGTCAACCATGGCTGAGAAGTTGGGCTCCAAGTCCTGGGAGAAGCCACTGGCTGCAAATTCTCTGAAGAGGACAATCTGTTAGACTTCCTCTTCAACCTCCTCCCCCAAGCCCCATGGAAGAGGCTAGCTGAGTGGGCTCCCTGTGGTATCATACCTACTCTACTTCCAAACCTATTGCTGGGCTGATGCTTATCATTCTTTTAATGGTAATATCCCCTCTTTTCTACAAATGACAATAAAATATTTAAAATGAGGCAGCAAATATGTCTAACCAAGGCTTTGCCATATACATGCTGAATTAATGTTTACTCAAAATGCAAGCTGAAGAAAAATTTGGTATTTTATCTATGTTCAGTCAGCCATCCCTTACAGGTTAAGACCTCCTGTCAGCTCCTTCTCAGGATATACTGAAGGAAGAATCTGGAGTGTAAGTGAGGTAAGAGGGACCAGTAGGAAGAGAAGGAATCCAGAAAGGTAGACTGAGGTCATAGATGATGCAGCTCATGCTCTGCATTAGAGGGGTGCTGTTTATCATCAACAAGATGGGAGAAATAGATGTTGTGCACGGAGGTATTTTTGTCGTGCAGCTGCATAAGCAGGCAGCTCATTTTGCATGATTTATAAGGACCTTTCTGGTTTGTTCTTTTTAACCTAGCTGACTGCAAGAAAGAGCTTCATACTCTGGGGAATCATTAATTGAGGTATCCCTCAAAATAGGAATGTCCTCACAGAAGCATGGCTCTGAAGAGGTCTTTCAGAGATTATCTCATCCAGGGATCTCAGTTCTGGCTGCATGTGGGAATCTCCTGAGGTGATTTTAACAACACCGGTGCCTGGGATCTACCACTAGGAAATTAAAAGTTATTAATTTACATATGGAGGGAGCTATGCATATGCATGTTTAAAAGCTCCCCCAGGCGATGCTACTGTGCAGCCAGAGTTTAGAACCTCTGAACTATTTTAACCTTCTGATGGTACAGATGGAGAAAGTGAAGCTCAGAGGGAAGGAGCTTGCCCAGTGTTGTGTTTCTAGGCTTATATAATAATATTTTCTGTTTTGTCTCTTTCAATGTTTATCAATGTCTCATCATTTAAGTCTTGTTATTACAGGATATGTGTCCTTTGCAGTAAACTACCTCATATCTTTTGGAAAGTTGCCAGGAGTATAAATAATAAATGGCTCATAAGGAGTTTGACCCAGCCATGATCTGAATGCCAATAATATCATACCACAACCCACAGTGTCATGGCACCTGCATAAATGTCAGTGCCTTCCCTCAGAGGTCCTTGCTTGCTTGCTGTGATGTTACTATTTGAAGTATTCATTCTCTGCTCCTTGGATAGATACAGAGGACTGGGGGAAGCTATTCCTTCCACCAAAGAGCTTAAATTCTAGGCCCTGTAGTCAAACTTTTCAAAGGTGATGTCCCTTATCTTACTTGGATTTCAAATGCCTTCAAAGCAAATGAAGGATGAAAACTGGGTTGTAAGGTAGAGGTGGAGAGGGAAGGAACATAGATATATAGAGGTACTGGGAAAAGCCTGCTCTTATAGCTCCAGAGACTGCTGCTGAGCTGTTCAAGGTCTTAGACACCCACTTATGATGAAGCCACTGTCCCCTAAAATGAAACTTCCTGACAGCTTTCTTTATTTTGAAAGTTTTTGTGCTGATTAAGTCAAAGTAAGCTCCTTCCACCCATTTATACTGTGCTCCCTCCCTGTGGATTTAAAAGCAAGGGGCACAGGCCATTTTATATTTATAGTGAAGTCTTATGAGCAAGCCCAGTCTGAAAGAGTGTCCAGACCAGAGCATCCTTTTTTTCTTTTTGGTAGTATCATCATGGCTGGTGATAAAAGTTGAGAAGTAATAAGGTGAGAGCAAGCTCCACACTTAAAATTACCACTCAAAGCAGTTGCTGGCTGGTCTTGACCCTCCTGGTTCTATTAATCTGGGATGGTCATTAATATCAGGCTACAGAAGTATCTGTCATCTGTGGGAAGAGGGGATTTGTCAGCCCAGGTAACAGCAGGAGAGAAAATAAAGCTGGTGGATAGGTGTTCTTTTGTCTGTTGACTTGGTTCTCTATGAGACACTGTCTTTCTATTTGTCCTAGAACTATTAAAATGGCCAATATCATCTTCAATGAAGTAGGAACGTTGCCAAGAGCAACCAATGTGATTTCTCTTTTCTCGCAATCCTAGGAACATGAAAGTAGGTACTGTCATATCAATCTCTCTCCAGTCTGGGTGACAGCAACTTTTTTGGTAAGGAAATTACACCTCATTCTCCTTCCTTCTGCCTCATTGTCCATCTATGTAAAGGGCCCTAAAAGCAATTGAAGAATTATTCTCTATGGATGGCTGACAAGGATTGTGCTCTGTTTTCTAAAGCCATACCATGGTCTCCTGAAACTTCATTAAAAGCAATTTTTTGATAACTTGGCTGTTCTATTCTTGGAGTAATGAGAGCATAAATTTGAGAAGCACACATATCTAGACTCCTATCTATGTCCCACTCTCCATACACACTCTCCTCACTAAGTGTGTGACCTAGGATAAATGACTTCTTGCCAAGCCTACTTGCTCATGTATAAAATGGAGATAATAGCATCTACCTCATGGGGATGTTGTGTAGAGATGTATTAAGTGAAACACACATGGACAAGCCTTAGCAAAGTGCCTGGGACATAGCAAGTGCTCAGTAAAAGGTAGTATAGAGAGTAACAATATCCCAAGGCACTTATCCATGAAAGCTCCTGAGAATCAAAGAAATAAATTTTGGCAAACTATTTTCCAAAAGACTTTTAAGGCTCAGTTCTCAGATCTCCAAGTTCTGCAGAATAGCAGCTCTGAAAATTCATATCTGATTTGCTATGTCCATGTGGCTCAGCAGAAGACATAACATGCAGGCTTAAATAGATCTAGAGAAAACTTGGAGTATATTAAAATTGGCCACAAAAACAAGCAAAAAATCAAGCTCTGTAATTAATGTTCAGCCATCCATAGACTGTGAAGTTTAAAAAGATGGTCTAAAGGTCAGGAGTGGGACCTACTCAGCTAGACCCAGAGAGAGAGAGAGACAGAGAGAGAGGGAGAGAGAGAGAGAGACAGAGAGAGAGTAAGAGAAAGGAAATACATGGCTGTGGCCTCTGCTTCCACGTTCTTTAACTCAGGACCTCGTGTTGGGGAATTAGAGGAATTCCAATTAAGCCCTTTCATTTTGATTTCTCATTAGATCCTTAGAATATCTGCAGAAAATGAAATCGAACTAGAGACCTCCAGCCGGGAGATTTATCCGATTTAATGTTTTGAAAGAGACTTATTATCTTGTCAGGAATAATTTGAAAATCCAAATAAGAGCAATTGAATCAGCAGAATTTAGGCCTCAAGATAACAATCATTCTGTACAACCAACCATAGCATTTAAACAGCTGAAGTGGCATTTCCAAAGCTGCCGCTCCAGGCGGTTTTGTCCTTCCAACAGCTCAGCCCTTCCTAACTGTACCCTCTGCCTTCCCTACCATCACTCAGCATTAAAAAATGTTTAATATTTATTTACTTATTTTGAGAGAAAGAGAGAGCACACAAGCAGGAGAGTGGCAGAGAGAGGAGGAGAGAGAGAGAATCCCAAGCAGGCGTTGTGCTGTCAGTGTAGAGCCCAACGTGGACTCCATCTCACAACTGTGAGATCATGACCTGAGCCAAAATCAAGAGTCTGACACTCAATTGAATGAGCCACCCAGGTGCCCCATTACCCACCTTTTCTTAAAGACCACAACAAAAGACACCAGCAATAGCATTCAGATTGAACCCATATCTGGGTTCTTCATTCTTGTTTTACTTGTCTTCACTCAATGTCATGTTCTAATTGCTGTCCAGACAGACTGTGTTCTCCATGTGAAATAGTATCGAGTTACTCCATCATCCTCTCCTGGGACAGGTGCTCACTGCTAGAAACAATGAAATGGGTTTCAAAATGTAATTGGACTTGTTTTTTGTTTTTGTTTTGTTTTGGTTTTACAACTTTTCATCTACTACATCAGCTATAGCAAGAAATCCAAGCATGCTATTTCACTAATAACCAGACCATTCAGGTAAAGTCAGGAGGTGTGCTCTAAATGGCTTTCCTCACAATCCCTATTGAGACCATGTGGATGCTGGGATTTATCCCAATGACTATGTCTCAGTCCTGAAGGATGAGATCCCTCTAAGTATTGTCAGCTCTCCTTGGTGTCACCTGACCTCCCAGGTCTCCAGACTTCCCTGCTGAGTGTAGGTGGGGAGAGAGTAGGAGGCAGGTAACAAACTTTAAACTTGCCAAATAATGGTTTCTCCAACTTGAGTTATTTAAATAATCTCTTCTAGTTTGGAACAGTCTCTACTGGGTAAATATTTGGTCAGTTCAGAGCCATTTCTTCTTTCCCTCTCCTTCCTTACTTCTGGGTATGGAGAAAGCTTTGAGTCCTCCTGGCATGGAGGTTATGACACCGGTCCAATGCTGTCCTCTTTCTCTGGTCTTTGCTCTAGGATGGCTGATGTGGTCTGATGGCTGAAGTGGTGTTTGCTTGGGTACCATTGTCATTGCCTCTGGTCACTGAAATCCCATCCTTGACAGGTTCCTTTTCCTGACCCAGGCTTTTGTTATACCAATAGTCTTCTCTGTAACTTTGTCTCCTTCATGAGAATATGTAGGAACTTCTGGTCCCCTGCAGCCCATGTACAATCTTGAGAGAGCCTGTTCTTTATAACCCCTCAAACTGAGATGCTGTATACTGTGCTACATTGAGTGTGGCCTTGTAAGTGTAGTTTTCCTCCAGGCAACGCCCACTGAAGTATGCTACCTACCAACCACAGCCCCATGATGATATTGGCTCCCCCTTGCCTATCAGGTTATTTCTACAACTCCAGCAAAGCTTCTACCCAATGAGGAAAGTAGTGGTAGCATGTGTCTAACATCTTCTCTCTACTTCTTCCCACACTTCACTATGGTGAAAGGGGTGTTTTATTTCACACATACTCTTTGGAAAGCACTTATCTTATTCCCCAGGGTATTGAGTCTCATGCCTCAGACTTAATAGCAGAAGAGGGAGTATCCTTGCTAAACCATGAAAGAAACTATGATCTGAACCTATCAGGCATGGTTCTTGATATGTGTGTCCATGATGACTAGGAACAAAAGACCACTGGGGACAAAAGTTATACTATTTTATTGTCCCCCCAAATATCCTCACTGTATTTATAAACCACCCTGCTTTCTAAAGGAAGTGGATCCCAAGGAGGAGGCTTCTTATTGAGTTGGGGTTGAGTGTAAGGATGCTCCCAGGAGAAGCTGAGAGAGTTAATCTTACTGCCCTGCCCAAAGAAGGGAAGACAAGGACACACAAAATGTGGGTAGTCTCTGGTAGAAAGGGACTATCATGGTTGGGAAAGCTGTGGGAAGGGCCTCTCTGGAGAAGAAAGGGTAAATCAGTTGGTTAGTAGCTGAAGAGGACTTTGGGGACAGATAAGAAATGTTTAAAAGAAATATTCATGAAGTTTGGCCACATGATGTGAAATCTAACTTTCTTTTCCCTCATCTCAACCTCTTGGAAATATAATACTCCTTCATTGAGATCTAATTCTGGAATGTGTGACAGCAGAGCCCTGCTTCAAGGTAGGCATGGAGTGAGAACCAGGGCTGCACAAAAGGAGCCAATCACATTGTAGCCCCATTTCTATGTCTCCTGCATTCTGCACCTACATGGACTCAGGAAGTCAATGATGTCTGCAAACAACTCTCACTTCCCTTAGTCGCTCCTCTTCATTTTTACAGGGGAGTTTGTTCATACATTTTGTTGAGCTGTTTATTTCTGTTTTTGTCACCCTTATTTCAGATAATGAATTTTAAAATTTTAAAAATTTCTGGAATGCAAACTTGTGCAGCCACTCTGGAAAATAATATGGAGGTTCCTCAAAAAGTTAAAAATAGAGCTACCCTACAATTCAGCAATTGCACTACTAGGTATTTGCCCACAGTATACAAAAATATTGATTCAAGGGATACATGCACTCTAACATTTGTAGCAGCATTATCAACAATAACCAAATTATGGAAATATCCCAAATGTCCATCGATTGGCGAATGGATAAAGAAAATATGGTATATACGTGTGTGCATGTGTGTCTTGCCATTTGCAATGACATGGATGGAACTAGAGTGTATCATGCTAAGCGAAATCAGTCAGTCAGAGAAAGACAAATACCATATGATTTCACCCATATGTGGAATTTAAGAAAGAAAACAGATGAACATAAAGGGTAAAAAAAGAGAGAGGGAGAGAGAGAGATATAAACCATAAAACAGACTCATCCATAAAGAACAAACTGATGGTTGCTGGAAGGGATTTGGATGGGGGATGGGTTAAATGAGTGATGGGTATTAAGGAGGCCACTTATGATGAGTACTGGGTGTTGTATGGAAGCGATGAATCACTAAATTCTACTCCTAAAAGTAACATTTCACTATATGTTAACTAATTGGAATTTAAATAAAAACTTGAAGCAGTAAGTAAATAAATAAATAAACAAACAAACAAATAAAATTCTATAGGTTGAATCGAGGGCCCCTGGGCAGCTCAGTTGGTTGAGTGTTGAACTCCTGACTTCAGCTCAGGTCATGATTTCACACTTTGTGAGATTGAGCCCCAGGGCAGGCTCTGCACTAACAGGATTCTCCCTCCCTCTCTCTGTCTCCACCCCTCCCCCACTCACACTTTCTTTCTCTCTCTTTCT
Organism: Crocuta crocuta; assembly: GCF_008692635.1. Classification (NCBI taxonomy): domain Eukaryota; kingdom Metazoa; phylum Chordata; class Mammalia; order Carnivora; family Hyaenidae; genus Crocuta; species Crocuta crocuta. The sequence continues at coordinate 10,233,967 of NW_027551573.1, read as the reverse complement.
CAAAATAAATAAATAAGCATTTAAATTTTTTTACTCTTTACTAATAGGTCAGTTTATAAATATTTATTGAGTACCACTTTATAGCAGGCAAAGTTCTAGGTACATAGGAGGGAATGATGAACATAACAGGCATATGGCACAAAATGCAGTTTTGTGAGGAAGGCAAACATTAAATAAAGGAATATTAGATAGTTTAGTGAATAATTCCATGTGTGTGAAGTGCTCAGCAGAAAGAGGACCAATAAGTTCAAATTTTGGGGGGCAACATCTAGGACTGGGAATGACCAGCTTGGGCTGATCTTAGAGAGTGAGAGGGTCAGTGGTTGTGGGAAATCAAATTAGCTATGTCCTGGGTTAGAAGATTCTAGGGAATGCATTGCAAAGCAGAACACTGTTTTCTGTCCTTGCTGAAAACAGTGGTCTCAGTTTGTTTATCTAGTTAATGTATATCTAGGGATTGTGTACTGCCTGTGTTCATAAATTCTAAGTCCATGTTATCATATGGACTATCTTCTCTTGTTTTCCACTCTGTTTTCTACATCTGCTCTTTTGTAGTCTTGGGAATGCCTTAACTTGTTTTTCTGCATGCTTTCAATACCTTCTTCCTGGTACATAGCCCTCTGACCAACTGCCCATTGTTTCCCTAAATGTATGCTTAATAAATATGAGACTTCCCTTAGCCTTCGTCTCACCTTTCTTGACGTGCATAGAGTCAAGTTTTTTGAGTAATCCTTTCTGCCGCTCTTGGCTTTGCTGGACAAAGCCAAAAGCCAAACCCACAACTGGTGACTCCAATATGATAGTGATCGCTTCCATATGACGATTTTTAGGTGGCAGAATCAACATATTCAGGAGAAAAAAGTGAAACCATCGGGACTTCAAACAGAACTCACCCTGGTAAGGGACAGCAGTACCCACTTGGAATAGCTGCCAATGTGTCTAGTTTTCAGTGAGAGTACTTCTTTTCTCTTTTGTTACTATGGGCCTGAGAGGCCTAGGTAAACTAAACCAAAAACTCAACCAGCTTTTCTGCTTCTGTACAAGTGCTTGCACTACGGGAAACTAAAACTTAACTAGCTCCTTCCGCTTCTGTACCATTGCTTAAGGCTTGCGTTTCAGCCTCCCCGGAACTACGGAACTACCGAGCGGCTGCACACTGCCCAAGGCCAAAGAAACTGGCCACCACATCACTCCACCACACTACCCTGGCGGCGCCCAATCAGGAAAGGCCAGCAGCCACCCTCCGCCTTACTGAAGGAAGGGCCTAGGGAGGGAGAAGTTAACCTGTTAGTCGCCGAACAAGACCCTAGACTCGCTCTATGATTGGCTGAATTCAAAGGTATCCTAAATGTTGTAATTGGATCCCACCAAAAACCTGATGGCGGGAACCAATCAAATATGGTATATGTTCACATTTAAATATCAACCAATGACAAACCTGTAACCATAGAGATCCCCTGTCCCTCCCCTCGACTTGTTTACTCCTGTCTATAAAAAGGCTGTGAAGGCTTTGTTCGGGGCCTCTCAGCGTCACCGGCGACGAGTGCGCGGAGGTCAGGCTTCCAACCTGCAAATAAACAACCCTTGCCTATTGGCTTTGACTCCGGTCTCTGGTGGTCTGTTTTTGGGGTTTCTCGAACTCTGGGCGTTTCAGGCCAACAAATGACAAAGGAACAGCTATTATATTTAAAAACTTTACAGCAGCTTTTAAAGGCAGCTCATTGTACTGTTACAAAAGATCAATTAAGTAAATTGTTACAAATAATACAAGACATTGGCCACTGGCTTCCTGACCATGGTACAGTTAATTTAGATCTATGGGCATGAAAAGGGAGAGAATGTTCCTGCTTCCATTTTAGTGACCTGGAGTTTAGTCTGTATGGCATTATGCCCATTACATGTATATCCAGAGAAGGATCAAATTGAAAAAGAAAGCCTAACACCCGCTTCTCCTACAGCACCTCCTGCAATGGAGGATGACTTTCCTCCACCACCTCCTCCTCTCCCTATTCCTCCCAACTGCTTAAAGCCAATACCTATATTGGAGGGACACAAACCATCGGTTACGCAGCAATGGTTACAAAAGGGATATGCTACAGAGGAGTTTCATATATTCCCCATCATTACCACTGCTGGACATCAACCTATGCACGAGTCCTTCCCTTTTATTATCTTTAAGGAATTGAAACAAAGTGTTGCTGAGAATGGTATCCAAAGCTCCTTTACTAAGGGATAATTGAAGCAATAGGAAATGGCTATGAAATGACCCCTTGGGATTGGAAGGCATTAACAAAAACCATACTTTCCCCTGCTCATCATGCTGTGTGGACTTTAGAAATCAGGAGAGTTGTACTACACAGGCAATTTGTAATCTAGATTTGGGTATTCTGATAGGAGTAAAAATGCTACAGCCTTCAAGTCATTTTCATCTGGACTCTGACCCAGTGCATACTTTCTTTTTTCTTCCTTTACTCTCATTTCAGGGGCCTTTCAAGAAGTATGGTCTTACTGGAACACTTTCATGTTGATTGCTCAGACTGCAATTCTCTATCCTGTGGCTACTCTACAGGGAGGAGAAAGTCTGCCTTTTGGCTGGACATCAGTACTCTGGCTGGAATGGTAATAAGACCCAGAAACTTGGTGCCTTTTCTTTATTCCTGTCCTTAAACAAAGCTGTCTGTCTTGGGCATAGGGCAGCCACCTAAGTGACTAGCATGGCTGCCAATCTTAAGACTCCTGTGTGAGATTTCCTCCTCACTGGCCTAATGTGATCCCCTCTACATCCCTGGTCTAGCCACTTCTGGCTACAGGACCTCCACCGGGAGTCAGCTGAAACCAGTACCCAAATGAATTAAAACACAACTGGGGATCATTTCCCAAGAAGTTGTCTGTAAAGACTATATGTGTTGGAATGTTGCTTAGATCATGATAGATTTCTGTCTTTACTGTTTTCTATCGATGTCCTCTATCAAAGACCTAAATTACAAAATTGGGTAATTCTTCCTTGTAAAAATTTTCCAGTGTTTTCCATGGGCTAAAAATGGTGATTTCTTCTCAGCTTTTTCAGCAAGTCCAGAAATCAGTATTCTGCTTTGCAATATGTTCCCTATAATCTCCTAATTCAGAACATAGCTATTTCATTTCCCACAAGTGGTAAGCAATGAGGCTATAGACTTTTCCAGAGCCTGTGTTGATGGAGACAATACTACACAGAAAGTCTGATTGCCTTGCCTTCCAAATGTATAGCCTTGAGGATTTACTTAACCTTTCTAAGGTTAATGCATCTGAGTCATAGACTTAGAGTATTAAATGAGATAATCCACAAAAATCACTTAGCTCATAAGTGCTAAGCCTGGCACATAGTAAGCACAGGATAAATACCATGTATGGCCTTGTAGGCCATAATGAGGAATTTGGATTATACTTTGCAAGCAATGAGAAACCATCAATGAGGTTTTTAAAGTTTATTTATTGAGAAAAAGAGAGAGAGAGAGAGAGCAGGAGTGGAGCATAGAGAGAGGGAGAGAATCTGCGCTGACAGCACAGAGCCTGATGTGGGGTTCAATCTCAGAAACAGCGAGATCATGACCTGGGCTTAAATCAAGAGTCAGATATTTAATCGACTGAGCCACCAGGTGCCCTCCCCCTCCATCAATGAGTTTTCAAAAGGATTTCATGATCTCTCTATTGCCTTTAAAGTATTGTTATGGCAGCAGAGAGAAAAAGGGACTGGAGTGGAAGATAAGATATGAATAGTGCAATGGGAAGATTGTGGCTGCTATATGGGAGTTGTCTCGCTTGGCATCCAATTCAACTTCCATCAAACATGCTTTCCTGTATTGCAGAAGACCAGGTTACAGCTCAGGTTCTGGAGCAATTAAGATTCCATCAATTACATACATCTTGTATGTACATATATCAGAAGATGCTCTCATCTAGCAAGATTGGTTGTGGTCACTGGCTTTCTCTGAAGCAACGGTCCAGAGTCAGAACCCAACTAAATGGTGACAAGAGGCAGCTTCACTGGCTTTGTGATCCCTGGGTCACATCTAAGGTCAATAGTGTCAGTGATGGCTCCCTAATTCTCTACCTTCCTGACTGATAGGGAAGTAGCTTCCTAACAGGTTCATTCTATTGTGTTGTTATGAATGCTATTTCTGGAAGTCTTACCCAGAGTCTTCCAGTCCATCGAGGATTGTGCAAGCTCCTTGTATTCTAAATTAAATCCCTTTATACTTAAAAACTAAAATGATTTCTACTTCCTGCAACTAACCTCCAACTGATGTAGAGATTCTAGATATTGATATAAAGATTATTGCAATACTTCAGACAATAAATGATAGCTAAAGTAGCACACTGTCAAGGGGCAATGCATAGTAGGGGATACATTTGAGAGATACTGAAGAGATTGAATTAATAAGACTCATTTCATTGATTGAAATGAGGTTAGGGAAGACTAACAACTGACTCATAAATTCTTGACTTGAGAAATTATGTGGGTAGTAGTGCCATTTCTTAAGGCTACCAAGATTACAGTGGAGAAGTTTGGGTAGAAAAATTGTGCATTTAATTCTGTACATATTCTGTTTAAGGCATATTTCAAGTATCCACACAGAGAAATGGCAAGGTCTGTTGAATATATAAGTCTGGAGCTCAGAGAAATGACCTGGGCTGGATATTTGGATATGCATTGCATGGAGATGGTGATTAAAACTTTGGGACTGTATAATGTTGCCTAGGTCTCATGAAGAGTGAAAAAATAAAAAGTTCCAGATAGATTTCTGAGAGATGCCATCCCTGAATGGGTGTTGAAAGAAAGAGGACCTGGAAAAGGAACCAAAGGAGCAACTAGACAGGCAGCAGCAATACAAAGAGAGAAAAAGAACGAGGGACAGAAATCAAGTAAGAAGGAAACTGAAAGGTGTCCATTAGAGTTAGCAACAAGGAGGTCAGAAGGAAAGTGTCAGGGGGAAGAAACCAGATTGGAGTGGGTTGCAAAAAGAGTAGGAGGTGAGGGAATGGAGAAGATACATGTAAACACAGCACCACCGGGCATTCACCAGCTCATATGCCAGAAAATCTCAAAATAACAATTAGAGTGGCAAGTGCATCCTTAAAGGGCTTCCTTCTGGCCATATCTTGAGTCCTTCAAAATCTCTAATTTTTCCATAATGTGAACCTTTTATCTTCTATATATGAGGAAGAAATGTAACTATGAAAAAATTATTTAAAAACTCCAACAACCTAATTCTGTAGTTTGGCTATGAAGTTTGGCTATGTAGTTTGGAAAGAAGATGGGGTTGAGGGATGTTTTATTTTTTAAAACGGGAGAGGCTTGAGCTTGTTTCAGTCCTAATGGAAAGAAGCCAAGCAAAAGAAAAATGATTATTGATTGTGCAAATTCCCTGGGAAGACAGAACAGCATGGGGTCCAGAACATAGGAGGAGGCATTGTCCTTGAATAGGAACAGGGATCACTCAGTTCCAGCAGGAGGAAAGGAGAAAAAAGTTGATGGGTATCTTAGGTGAAGTTTCTTAGAAGCAGACCCCAATATGGGGGTTTCTGTGTGAGTGATTTCCTGAAGGAGTTTTCTCAAGAAAAATGTGTAAGGGAGTATGAGAAACAGGATTTTGCAGGGTAAAAGCTAGACAGAGGTATGGATTCAGAAACCCAGCTTCAGCCTGATTCCTCAGGGAGCTCTGGCATGTGAACGTTTCCACCGAGTTTGTCTTTGAGGACTGCATCAGTCAGTCATTAGCCTTGGCTATGTGGAGTGGAGTGCATAACCTCCCAGGTACCTCTGGGTGAGGCAGCTTCCATAGTCCAAGGGCAATCTTTCAGAGAAGCGTGGAGGCACAAGCCATTAGTTTGCCACCTTCCACAGCAGCTGGGGAATGGGTGTGCTTATCTGTAAAGGAAATTTTAGTAGGGCCCCAGGGACAGATACTATATTGCTAGTGCAGGAATATTTGCATATTTGGTTTTGAGGATACCAGTAGGTGAGGAGGTTGAAACTAATCAGAGTATGAACTTACCGGGAAAACATAGTAGACTTTCTGGACAGTTGGGATTTGTGACTATGAGTTTTTAGTGCTATGAATGAGCCCACTTGTATAATTTTCTCCTGGTGCCCAGCAGTCTAGATGCAGCCATGGAGAAAGCCGTAGTCAAATTCATTGGGGGCTAGAGTCAAGTTAAGTGCTTTAAAAGGATAAAAGATAAGGGAAATTTAGGTACTAGTTATGGTGCTTAGGGTCTAGCTGGCATAGGGAGAAGAGGAGGAGAACGATTGGGGAGAGAGAAAGAAAGTAAAAGTCAATGACTGGAGGTTTCTATGAGGTTGGAAAATAGGTCTGGTGGGGGGTTATTCAGTGAACCTACTTAAATGATAAAATTTCATAGATAGAAAGAGCTATTTGTAGCTTTGATCTGACAAGGTGGACTATGGGAAAAGGATAGCTGATTTGAGCCAAATACGAGAGTCATCAATGAATGAGGCTGGAAATGACTGAGAAATAGAAAGTGTGGCAAAGTGATGTGGTGTGTTGCAACTGGAAGGCACGTGCCTCGAAAGTGGAGAGACTATACAATGAGACTTTCTTACAAGGCTTTGGGAGATCCCCTAAATATTGTAGCAGGATTTGTTTACCAGGGCAACCTCCACCATCCAGCTCAGTCTTCATTGTTTCTGACTGAACAGTCCTCTTACATACCAGGCTTCTTCAATAAGCCTTGATCATTTGTGTTTCCATTTCTACTGTTCCCTACAAGCTCTCAAACTCTGTTGTGTTTTTTCTCCTTGAGGTATGATAGACTATTTGTGACATTCAGAAGGGAAAGCTATAGGCATAGTGATCTAAGGTGAGCATTTCAGGGGCACCTGGGTGGCTCAGTTGGTTAAGTGTCCAACTTTGGCTCATGTCATGATCTCACAGTTTCTGAGTTTGAGCCCCGTGTCAGGCTCTGGGCTGACAGCTCAGAACCTGGAGCCTGCTTTGGATTCTGTGTCTCCCTCTCTTTCTGCCCCTTTCCACTTGTACTCTGTCTCTCTCTCTCAAAAATAAATAAATGTTAAAAAAAAATTAAAATGGGCATTTCAGCCTCAGTGGAGCCATGTATCCTCAGGGTCAGTACCAAAGTAGCATTGCTTTAGGACACTGTCAGAGAGAACAACATTAATTTTCTTTGGGGGATAATATGGAAACACTATGCCTGCAGAGGCTTTGGGAACAGGTACACTGTCTCCTTTCTCTTCACCTTGGGAAGGAGACAGAATGCGCAGTGATTTCATGACTGAACAGCTTGTCTTGATTTGATCCCTACCTCTGGGTTTCTGGCTCCCCAAGTGTGCTTCGTCCTCTGTAAACTCTAGCCAGCGACACTACTTTCTTAACAAGTTTATGGTAAGGAAGTGATGCATTACAGCTCTTAATACAGTTTCTGGCACATAGAAACAGTCCACCTCCCTTCATTAGTAGTGAGGTGTCATGGAAATATTGGTTTTTGGAGTCAATGTGTTTTCTCCACCTGTTGGTTATATGTTCTGGACAATTACTGACAACTTAGAACCTTGGTTTCTTCATATATAAAATGGGGGTAAACTCCTGGAAGCAAAGAATTGAATGGTGGTTGTCAGGGGCTGTGGGGAACGAAAAGGAGAATTGCTAATCAATGGATAAAAAATTTCAGTGATATAAGATATATATGCTCTAAATCTCTACTGCATCTCTACTGGGGATCTCTGACCTTGTGCCCATAAATGAAAATACTGTATTATACCCTTAAAAATATTCTAAAAGAGTAGATCTTATGTTAAGTTCTTATATCACAATCATTCAACCAATCAATAAGTGTTTACATTGTCAGTGCAAAAAAAAAGTGGGGGTAATGGGAGTTGATAAGGATTAAATGAGATACTACCTACAGGAAAGTGAGTGGTCAACTACTGTCCACACTGTTTTCATTTTTGCTCAGAAATGCAGCAGTGCTAACATTGCTGAAAAGAACTAGTTAGGTGAACATTTGTCCTAAATCTAAAGCCTTTGGCCAAAGCATCTCAATATTTTTCAACATTGGTAATGGACAGAAGAGAAAGAGCTTATTATTCATATGTTCAGTTTAATAGGAATTGGATGTTTATACAGAGTGGAGCCTCTTACTTATGTTGACTGTGAAATCCATAAGAGCCCTTACAGTCCATCCAGCTCACCCAGTCTTTGTACTTTGGCCTCAGGGGATGGTGGGACTGCCTTAGTATTGAGCTGGTACCTACACTATGATAGTCACAATTTAAAGGTGTACCACAACTCCATAGGCCTTGTAAATAAACTACCACTAACACAACTATGCAAGAAAAAGAGACATTAAAGAGAAAATGACATGGATTTGACTAAGTCAGAGATGTCTTTCCACGAAAGGCATTGACCATTGAATAATNTTTTAATCTTGATGAGGTCCCAACAGTTTATTTTTGCTCTTAATTCTTTTGCTTTGGGTGATGTGTCAAGTAAGAAGTTGCTGCAGTAGAAGTCAAGGAGGTTGTTTCCTGCTTTCTTCTCTAGGGTTTTAATGGTTTCCTGTGTCACATTCAGATCCTTTATCCATTTTGAGTTTATTTTTGTGTATGGTGTGAGAAAATGAACTATTTTCATTTTTCTGCATGTTGCTGTCCAGTTCTCCCAGCACCATCTATTAAAGAGGCTGTCTTTTTTCCATTGGATACTCTTTCCTGCTTTGTCAAAGATTAGTTGGCTGTACACTTTTGGGTCCACTTCTGAGTTCTCAATTCTGTTCCATTGGTCAATGTGTCTGTTTTTGTGCCAATACCATACTGTCTTGATGATGACAGCTTTGTAGTAGAGGCTGAAGTCTGGGATGGTGATACCTCCCATTTTGGTTTTATTTTTCAGTATTACTTTGGCTATTCGGGGTGTTTTGTGGTTCCATACAAATTTTAGGATAGTTTGTTCTAGTTTTGAGAAGTATGCTGGTGCAGTTTTGATTGGGATAGGCAGGAGAGTTTTAATGTGTTGTCCTAATAGCTCTTTAAGCCTGTTCCTCCCACCTGATAGATGTGTTACAGGTATGATAGCTTCTCGGTATGGCAACCCATGGGGATCTCTGATTCAAGGGGAAGATCTAATTGAATTTTATTCCAGAATAGAAGAATGGGAGTCACTTCCTCCAGGATTATTTCTATTCATGTTTTGAATTCTTTTTTGACCCAAGTTGCATCTCAAAGACAGGAATCACTATAAAAGAAAAGCCATATTTAAAAAAATCATTTATAGATTCCCTGGCAGGAAATATCCTTTGTGAAGCCTATTATTATTTTGCTTTTCTTTACCCAGAATGCTCTGTGTCACTCAAATCAGCCCACACAAGCTGTATGTCCAAATCATCTACACACCTCATATTCCATGACCTCGATGTTTTATTCATCAACACCTGCTTCTCTGAGCGTCACTGCTACTTGTTTTGCTAGTGTAGCTCCCTTTCAGCCTTTTATCAAATAATTTCCAATCCTCCATTAATAATTCGATAGGAAAAGGCTGGAGGTGATGTTCTCTGCAGTGTGACAAATATGCCAGTGATATCATTTGAATTACAGCAATGGAGTGTCTACCTTTGTAATCAATGATTTTTACTCCTTCCTGGGATGATAATAATTTTTTATTATAGTAGTGTTCAACAAACCCGGTAACATTCCCTGGTGATTTTCTATAACAGCAGCCATATGGAACTGTAATTTCAAAGTCCCTCTGATCTCATTCAGTTTTATGCTATTGAATTAAATGTCAAAGTTGTCTTTGTACCATCTGCAAGATTTCTTCTATTTTGAATACTCTTAGTTTGCTCTCAGTTATCTGGTGAATCATTCTGTACATTTATCACTAGTATTAAATTTCTAACTTAAAGGAAGCTGTTCAACATAATTTATTTTGATGCCTCTAGTTTTTATAATATGGTAGTAAAATTGATTCCCAAGTGTTAAAAACTATAGAGGTAGATCAACAAGGGAGAAAGCTTGATTTTAAAAAGCATCACACACATCCGTAAGATCCTGACCAGTGAAAACATCTCATAATGTCTTAAAATACATTATATTTTTCTTAATCTCCTTCAACAGAACATAGTTAAAAGTAACATGCCTAAACAGGTTTAGGAGGAAGAGCATTACTGAAGACAGCAACTATTCAAAACAATTCAAATATCTATCTATAAAATATTCCTTAAAACAAATATAGTAGCCCATGCTATAAATACATAGTCATTACAGAGAATGAAGAGAGCCAAAAGTATTAAAAGGAACAATAATTTTGTTAGTAAAAATTATATTGCACAAAGAAAAAAATAAGAGATGTGCATTTTATACAACAAACAACTGAACAGAGAAATATGTATAATGGATATATTTAGGAATGTAGTGAAGAATTTGATAAGACTATATTAGTATTGGGAGGCTTTGATCAAGATCTTTTGGAATTTGACAGGTTAAAATAAACACAAAAAGGGTATAAATAATATAAATTTATTTATGTTTTCATTTTATTCCATAAGTTTTGGTATGTTATTTTGTTATTATTATTTGTCTCAGAATATTTTCTAATTTCCCTTGTTAATTCTTTTTTTTGCTCTTTGATTATTTAGGATTGTGTTGTATTTTCCACTATTTGTGGATTTTTTTTAAAAAAACTTTTTTACTATTTATTTTTTAGAAAGAGAGAGAGAGACACACACAGAGTGTGAGTGGGGTAAGGGCAGAGAGAGGGAGACACAGAATTAGAAGCAGCCTCCAGTCTCTGAGCTGTGAGCACATAGCCTGATGCAGGACTTGAACCCATGAACCATGAGATCATGACCTAAACTGAAGTCAGATAGTTAACTGACTGAGCCACTTAGGTGCCCTTGCATATTTGTGGATTTTTAAGTTTTCTTTTTGTCATTGATTTCTAATTTTATTCCATTGGGATCAAAAAAGATACTTTGTATGATTTTAAGCTTCTTGAATGGTTGTGTGGTCTAACAGGTGATCGATCTTGGAGAATATTCCATGTGGATTGAAAAGAATGTATATTCTGCTCTTGTATGGTGGAGTGTTCTGCATATGTCTATTATACCCAATTGGTTTATAGTGTTGTACACAACCTCTTTTCTTTATTGATATTTCTGTCTTGTTTTCAATCCATTATTGAAAGTGTGGTATTCAAGGCTCATACTTTTATTGTGTCAATGTCTAGTTCTCCTTTCAATTCTTTCAAAGTTTGCTTTCTATTGCAAGAGCTCTGAGGTTTAGTGCATAAATTTTTATAAGTGCCATATCTTCCTGATGAATTAACTCCTTTATCATCATATAATATCCTTCTTTGTCTCATATAACAATTTTTTACTTAAAATGTATTTTGTCTGATACTAGTATCATACTGTCTTTTGGTTAGTATTTGCCTGGAATATCTTTTTTCATGCTTTGATTTTCAGCCTATGTGAACTTAGATCTAAAATGAATCTCCTGCAGGCAGCATATTGTTGGATATATTTTTTTAATTCATTCAGCCAATCTACGTCTTTTCATTGGTAAGTTGAATCCATTTATGTTTAAAGTAATTACTAATAGGGAAAGACTATTGCCACTTTGTTAATTGGGTTTTCTTTGTATATCTTTTAACTTTTTTGTCCCTCCTTTCCTCTCTTACTGCCTTCCTTTGTGTTTTATTTATTTTTTTGTAGTGATATGATTTGATTTCCTTCTCATTCCCTTTTATTCTGTAAATATTTTCTGTAGATATTTTCACTGTGATTATTATTGCATTCACATAGAACATCTTAAAGTGGTAACATTCTATTGTAAACTGATAATTTCTATTATGTACAAAAACTCTATCCTCTATAGCTCTGTCCCCCCCACACACACTTCATGTTACTAATGTCAAAAATTATGTCTTTATTTGTTGTATACATATTAACATCAATTATATTTTTCCTAGATTTTCACCTCTAATTCTATGCACCAAAATCACAACAGTACAGTTTATTATATTTGTCCATGTATTTACCTTTACTGGAGAACCTTATATTTTCATACAGCTTCATGTTGCTTTCTACCATCTCTTTGATTCAACTTGAAGGTCTCCTTTTAGCATTTCTTATAGGATAGGTCAGGTTTAGTGGTAATGAATTCTCTCAGCTTTTGTTTTTCTGGGAAAAGCTTAATTTCTCCATTTTGAAAGACAGTTTTGCCAGATACAGCATCCTTGATTGACAGGATTTTTTTTTCCCTTTCAGCACTCTGAATATATTATCCCTTCTTGCCTATAAGTTGTCTGCTGATAATCTTATAGAGGCTCCCTTGTACATGAGAGTCAATTTTGTCTTCCTGCTTTCAAGATTCACTCTTTGTTGTTGACCTCTGACAATTTGATTATAATGTGACTCATTAAATGGGTTTCTTTGGTTTTATCCTAATTGGAGTTTTTTAGCTTCTTGAATATGTATGAGCTTATGAATATGAATGAACATTTTCCCCAACATTTGAGAGTTTTCAGCCATTATTTCTTCAAGTAAACTTTCTGCCCTGTCTCTTTCTCTCTTTTTCTTTTTCTTCTTCTTCTGAGATTCCCATAATACATTTGTCAATCAGCCTATAAGTCCTTTAGGCTCTCTTCACTTTCCTCTATTCTTTTTTTCTTTTTGCTTCTCTAGCTGATTTCCAGTGACCTATCTCTTCTGCATGATCAAGTTTGATATTGAACCTCACTAGAAATTTTTCAGTTTGGTTATTGCAATTTTTAGCTACATAATTTGTTTGGTTCTTCTTGATAGTTTCTCTTTGTTGATATTCTCATTTTGTTAATGCATTGTTTTCCTGATTTCATTTAGTCTTCTATCAGTGCTGTCTTTTAGCTCAATGAATAGCTTTATGACAATTAAGTTCTTTGTCAGGCAGCTTATAGATATGCATTTCTTTAAGGTCTGTTTCCAAAGTTTTGTTCCTTTGATTGGCCCTTGTTTCCGTTTCTTTGTATGCCTTGTGGGTTTTTTTTTTCTTGAGATTTGTGCGTTTGAATAAACAGCCACCTTTCCCAGTCTTTAAGTACTGGCTTTGTGCAGGGGAAGAACTTCAAAATTAACTTGAGTAGAAGTTCTAGGATCTTTCAAACCTTTCCTGATGTCTAGTAACCCTTTATGTATGCCTATAGAACTGTGCCTGTAATGTCCTGAAATGCTTGCCTTTGTTTTCAGCAGCTTCCAAACTCTGGCACCAGTCCAATCAGTGCTGTAAGTCAGGCAATACAGAAGCCAATCCCTTGGACAGCCCTCAGACAACCCAGAATGTTAGATGCACAGTCCACCCTTTTGTTTCAGGCCTTAGGAAAGATCTCTGGTATTGGTATGGGGTGAGTGCTGTGACTTGCTATGCTGGGTAGAGGGGGGTTATGGTTTTGCAAAATCTGATAAATCTTTCTCTGGAATTCTTTCTTAATTTACTTTGACTTGAGTACCATAGCTTCTCAACTGTCTCGAGTTTTCACAGGGGTATTATGGTTCATATATTGTTGTTAATTTACTGTTTCTGTGGAAGACAGAGGACCAGGAGCTTCCTAGTCTGTCATCATGCTCCAACTAGTGTATACTTAAACAGAAGACCGGGCATCTAGGATGAGAAGCTCTTTATTGTCTAAATACTTAAGTATTTACTTACTACTTAAAATATTAAGTAGTTCAAGCTACACTACTTTTTAAAAGTTAAGTAACATTACTGAACAAACAATATGACAGTGCCTATTATGGGAAAGCAGAGAAGAGAGAGATTATGAGGTGATCTTCTGTTTGAAAAAAAAATTCTAGTCAGGAAAAATGAATCTACTCCATGTATCAAAATAAAGAGAATTTAATACGGAGGACTCATTACCAAGATATAAAGGTGCTTGGAAGATATGAGAAAACAAACAAAGTGAGATAGCCCAGAGATTAGCAACCACAGAGGCTAGAGTTGAACAAGGAGGAAAGCCTGTCTGATCTTTGCTTTTACCACAGTTATGTGAGCCTTTTTAGCCAAGCTGATTCAAATTGGGTTTCTGTCACTTGCAAGAGAAAGGACCTTGTCATAATCAACTTTTCAAGTGCATACAAACTCTTTTGGGAAATCAAAGTCTCAGTGAGGTCAAGGACCCATAACAGATAAGGAATCTTTATCCTAGGTTCTCTAGTGAAGAATTTGTTTCTGTATCCTACATTTGTGTTCCTTGATTTCTTCATCAAGATATGAGCCCTACTTACCCACGATGTGCCCCAATGCCAGAGATCATCACTGGCTTTGTAATTTTCTGTAAAGGGTATCTTCCTGTAAGAAAGGGTTATGGAAAGTGTGAAGAGTTTCTTGTTGGCTGGTAATGAGAAGTACATGGATTGCATGAGAGGCACCCTATCGGAGTATGGATTCTAGAACCATTCTATCTTCATTTGAATTCCAGTTTTTCCTCAAGCTGATTCTATAATCATAGATAAATTACTTGCTTTTTCTGTGTTATAGTTCTCTCATCCATAAAATGAAGAAGGATATAACCAGCAGACACTCCAGACCACTATCTTATTATCCTAAGAAAAAACAGAAAGTCCAAGGCTCTTTCCCAATAATTCCAGTAGAAGTCTCAGAAATGAGTCTGATGAGCCAGCTTTGAGTAATATACCCCATTATGTACCAATCAGAGGGATGGAAAAGCCTTATTGGTTAACCCTAGGTCATGTGACTATCTATGAAATTTGAGAAGGATAATAAAAAACCATGTAATCTGAGAGTGGAATAGGGATGGTTCCTCAAAGGAAATCAGATTTCCTTGAGTGGCATAAAGGAAATGGACTGCAAGACTTCTGAGGGCAGAGATCACACCTAATGCCTTTCTGAGCACAATCTCAGTCACTGTGAGTATGTTGCATGTGTTCAATAAATAATTTCTTCTTTACCCAGGTCATACTTGATGACTCTTTACTCATGGCTATCATCAAGTATGACTCATATTGAAAACTCCTGACTCTTAATACTATGATTCCACCTTGCTTTTTAGGCAGAAAGGCCTGGGGCAATACTTGTGGCCAGAAATATAGCATAAACACTTTTAAAACGTTTCTCTGATTTTGTTCAAATTTGTGAATGGTGTTCAACAGCCTTGGACTGAGCATCAGACCTCAAAAGTGTCTCTGAAGACCCTCAGGTGGGGCTAATAGTCTTTTAAATACACTGACCAGGCTCAGTGGTGTTACTTTATATAGGCCTTCATATGGATGCTGTGCATGGTCTGTGGTCTCCCTTGAGAGGCCAGTAAGCAGTTTCTCTAGGGATCCCTGTGGGGACACTGATGTGGCAAATTTATGGCCCTGATCAGCTGAGCATGAGGGCCTTTAAGCTAAATATTGCTTTTTAGCTAATATGCTATGAAGAGGAAGTTTTTGCCTGCCTGTAAGTCTGCTCAACACAAATGCAGAGACAATTCTTTACAGGCAAAGATTATCTGACCAATATAAAACACAGATGGAGACTGCCTGGTGAAATGTCACAAAACAAAGAAATTGGGATAATAACAAGAATGAGGGGAAAACCCCTCTGTCTTCCTGCCAATAGCTTTGAGACTGTTCCAACTAGGGAGTTGTACTGGGTGGGCTCAGGGAAGGGAGATTAGGTGACCAGATGTCTTGATTCCACCATAAGGTGTGAATCTGAGGCAATGGGCCATTAGAAGATTTTGATCTTTAGATTTTTTTTTTAAGTACAAGAATATATTGGGAAGAATCACACTTTAAGACCCTAACTGTAATCTTTTGTGGACAAAAGACAGAGAGAATATTTCTGCATATGTGCCAGGGATGCAGATCATAACCCCATTATCTCTTATTGCTAGTAAGAAAGGAAGATGTAGAGAAGGGGGTACATCCTAGGAAAAGCTTGTCATACTTAGTATGAGGGAGAAATCATTGCATAAATGGCTTTGAAATACATGGACATCTGATAGAGAAAGAAGAAGTAAAGGGCATGTTAGTGGATAATCTGACCAGCACCACTGGCATTTTCTGTTGGGAGTTCCTTCAGTGCCTCCTTTTACCCATGGGTTTTGTCATGATCTTATGTGCCCCTCCCCTAGTGATAGTTGATTGGTCAGAGGTGGGCACCTGACCTAAATTGGGCCAATCATCCTGGCCATGGCTGATTAATCCAAGAATGGGTCTCTGATCCACTTGATTCAATAAGCCTCTTTCCTAGGAATTTATATTGGCAACACAGAAGTTGTCAATCCTATGTGTCTCTAGTAGCTGTAGTTAACATGCAATCATGTTCTCTAACATGTATAGAAAGCTCTTCTGCAAGGAAGGGGTGATGGAGCTGATGTGTAGAAGGAAGCAGGGATGCAGGAGTTTGGTGGCATTTGAGGGCTGCACTCCATCTGCTCCTGAGGCTCATGCCTACATTTTTGTGACTGACTGCCCAACACTTCCTTGGACTCTCTTGAGTTTGTAAATTTCCTTTATTTCTTTAGCAGTTTCCAGTGGCTTCTGTTACTTATGGCTAAAAGGGTTCTAACAGCATAGGCACTTACGAAGACAGAAGTTAAAAGGGCGGTTGCCAGGGATTGGGGAAGGCAGAATAGGTAGTTGTTCAATGTGCATAGTTTCACTTTTGCAAGATGAAAAGAATTCTAGAGATTGGTTGCACAACATTATGAATGTACTTAACACTACTAAACTCTACACTTAAAAAACTTTAGAAAAGTACATTTTGTTATGTATATCTTACCACAATTTTTTAAAATGGTCTTGAGAAGTACAGAGCAAAAACAACTCCCCCGAAATCTCAGAGTCAAGGATCAGCCCTGCTGTCGATTCAGACCACCAATTATTTTCTTGATATCAGCTTTGCAACTGAACTTGAAACTCTTTTAACCCCAAGCTGACTCCTCCCTGCCCCTTCTAGATCCCATCACTGGCCACTCCTGCTTTGTGTGACCTTAATTTAATAACATGAAGTCTATTAAGCCAAGTTATCCAGAAAACACACTGGCGTCCTCTAAGCCAAGCTCATTCAATTTCTTCCAAAGACTTGTAGAAATGATGTAGGACCCTGAGCCTTCCTGCCACCCTCCATCAGAACAGATAACTGACAGCAGCCTGAGCAGATGCACAAGTGTGAGAGGGGGGTCTTCTGTCAAATGTGAGTCTCATGAAGAACAAGAGAAAAAGGCTTTGATCACAGCTCAATATTAAAATCCCTTTGTGTGCCTGAAATTGGGGGACATGGCTTCTAAGGGACACAGTGTGGTCCTCAATCCATGCAACACACTCTCTCCTAGCAGGAGCCTCTTGAACAAGTCAGCTGAAGGAGGATGATAACGGAGATGGGGCTGTGCATTTTCCTGCTTTGGGTAGCTTTTCATCAAGGGCTCAGGCAGAGGCAAAGTAATCAACAAAGACAGGATTTCAATAACGAAAACTCAAGAGCCTATTTCTCTTTGCCATGTAGAAAAATACCTATGAAGCACAAATGCATAGCTTTGTCCTTCAGATCCCCAAATATTTTGTATTTGTGTGTCTAATGTTCTTATCCACAAACTGAGAAATCCCTTTCTTTTCAAAATATGCTATTAAAATATAAAAATCTTCAAAACCCATTTAAAGGGAATTGACTTGTTGAGATGAAAATCCCCCCAAAGAGGTGAAAATAGAAAAAAGAATATGTAAAATATTGTGGGGAAGGTAATTTTGAGCTTTGAAAGATGCAAAAGAAGCAAAGGCAGGGGAGTAATAGACCTACCTATGGAAACACATTTAGTTTTCAGAGCTAAAAGTGCAAAGTGAAATTTTATGAAATCCTTTGGCTTTAAATAGGTGCGTGTGTGTATCCATGAGAATGTCCTGACAAGCTAGCTGTGCTGCCTGTGCAGTGTATTAACATTCTGGATGGCAGCAAAATGATTTGATTTTATGAAATATGAGAAGCTATTAATAAAAGCAGAATTGAAATAAATCACCATCGTGCGGATGCTAGCTGCTGGACTTTGAGGGAAGGCAAGATTCGTGAGACTGTACAGCATGAAAAACAATTAAAGTGTTCTGACTGGGTGCTGTAGTAAAACCGCCAGCTCTCTCTGCTGGAAGGAACTGCCCCACTGATGTCAACTTGCTGAGCATTCAACTCAGGTCTGTACAGGTCTGGATGAACACTTACCCTGGTCTTGCATTCCTTTCTTTTTCTTTACATTTTTCTTTTCTCTTTTTCCTATTTCAAAGAACATGTATGTACACTGGATTTTATCTGTAAGCACTTCTAGGAAAATGTGATTCACCTTTTCAAGAGGGCCAATTGCTCTGGAAGAAGGTTTTTAAGGCTTGGGAAAAAATGTTAGAAATATATATTCTCCTTTTTACAAAATCCTAAAAATGGACTTAGACAGTTATGAAATAGATGAAGTATGTCTCATTCATGAGTCCATAAGTCTCTTTGGCATTGCCCTCCTATAACCACCTTGGTGTTTTCCTAAAGCCCATTCTGGCACCCTTTGACTTCTGGATGTTCCCCTAAAAATGCATTCCATTCCTCAGATCCTTGTCTTTTCTAGGGAATAACTGATGACATGGTTTAATCACCAGATTATGAACCCTACTTGGTTAACTTTCAGGGAAAGAAACCTGTAATTTAATTAAGGCATACTTTGTTTTTAATGTTTATTTACTTTTGAGAGGGAGAGGGAGGGAGAAGGACAGAGAAAGAGGGAGGCACAGAACCCTAAGCAGGCTCCAGGCTCTGAGCTGTCAGCACAGAGCCTGATGCTGGGCTTGAACTCATGAATGGCAAGATCATGATCTGAGCCAAAGTAGGATGCTCAAACAACTGAGCCACCCAGGTGACCCTAGTTAGAGCATACATTTCTGAAAAGTCCTTTTGGTCCAGTTGGTCATATTGGAGGGTATTTAAAACACAGCATGTATCCAGTGAGATAGAGATATTGGGGAGCTGTTCATGTCAAGGCACTCTTTTTGACCTTTTTCTATAACAAGTTTTAAATCTTGGTATTTGACAGATTTCCTTCTCTCCAGAACTTTCTGGTCATGAGTTTGCTGAAAACAAAATTAAGTGCCTGGTATTTAAACAAAGCAAGCATTATTACCTCTAACCAAAATGATACTACTGTAGCAGGGACATTGTGCTCATCAACCGAGATGGCTTTCAACATGTGGGGCTTCACTGCCATATTCCCATTTTACGTCTCTAGATTTCTGTGGCACTAGCCTACCAGAACAAAGCTAAGAAGAAGGAGTTCAGAACCTGTTGTTTGGATGCTGAGATGACATACAGATCTGTATTACTGGCCCTGACAGTTGTTATCTTTTTAAAGGGTATGAGTTTATATGAAAAACCATAAAACTGTCATTCAAATTGACACCTGATCATTGGTCAGGTGAAGTGTGTGCTGTGATGGCTCTTGCAATCATTATTTCCAAGAAGAGGCTGATGGAGTTAGCTCTTTTCTAGTCTTCAGGTAGATGGGAAGTTCTGATACTGGCAACTGACATTGCTGTATTACTTGATTGAACAAAAAGATGTGGAGGAGAGCAGAGTATTAATTTAAGGACAACAACAACACAACAAAACCAAAAAGATTATTCAGGGAATTCCATAACTGCTATATTTGTTGAGGTAATTCCCTATATTTCTCTGGACCAAGATGCAGGTCTATTTTTTTTCTTTTAGTTATACAGACAGAATGAATGTAGGTGTCAATTTAGGCACTTGAGAGGAGCACATGCTAGGCTTGTGTGTGTGTGCACACTTAATTGTGAGTCTTAAGCCTTTGAAACAGACTTAATGACCACAAGAAACATACAACGTGTACTTTAGGTCAATGCCATTAAATGTGCTTGTGTGTGCCTGATCGTGTGTGTTTGCACACATATGAGTGTGTGAACTTGATGCCATATGCTGGTGAGACTATAAAAACTTGAAGAAAAGCATATTGAAGGCAGCATGGAAATACCCTATTCCCCAGCAATGCTGAACCACCTACTATTCTCAGAAAGGTTCCAAGGCATCATGCTCTTCCATACACTTCTGTTTTTGCAATCATCTTCATGAGCTAGAATATCTTCTCCTATTGGTCATTCTAGGTTCAGCTTAATCATCTCTCAAAACCTTCCTGGACTATAAGAAGGCAATTAATCATTTTTTCTTTGGTGCCCCCTGAAACTTGCAGCCTCCTCTCGTTGGAAGAGAACATCAAGCTTGATGTTGTTGGTTTTTTAATATAATTTATTGCCAAGTTAGCTAATGTGCAGTGTATATAGTGTGCTCTTGGCTTCAGGAGTAGATTCCTGTGATTCATCACTTACATATGACACCAAGTGCTCATCCCAACAAGTGCCCTCCTCAATGCCCATCATCTATTTTTCCTCTCACCCACCCTCCCATCAACCCTCAATTTGTTCTCTGTATTTAAGAGTTTCTTATGGTTTGCCTCCCTCTCTGTTTGAAACATTTTTTTCCATTCCCTGCCCCCATGGTCTTCTGTTAAGTTTCTCAAGATCCACATATGAGTGAAAACATATGGTATGTGTATTTCTCTGACTGACTTATTTCACTTAGCATAATACCCTCCAGTTCCATCCATGTTGTTGCAAGTGGCAGGATTTCATTCTTTCTCATTGCCAAGTAGCATTCCATTGTGTATATAAACCACATCTTCTTCATTCATTCATTAGTTGATGGACATTTGAGCTCTTTCCATAATTTGGCTATTGTTGAAAGCACTGCTATAAACATCGGGGTACATGTGCCCCTATGAATCAGTACTCCTGTATCCTTTGGGTAAATTTCTAGTAGTGCTATTGCTGAGTTGTAGGGTAATTCTATTTTTAATTTTTTGAGGAACCTCCACACTGTTTTCCAGAGCAGCTGCACCAGTTTCTATTCCCACCAAGAGTGCAAGAGGGTTTCTGTTTCTCCACAGCCTTGCCAACATCTCTTGTTTCCTGAGTTGTTCATTTTAGCCACTGTGACAGGTGTGGGGTGGTATCTCAGTGTGGTTTTGATTTGTATTTTCTTGATGATGAATGATGTTGAGCATCTTTTCATGTGTCTGTTGGCCATCTGGATGTCTTCTTTGGAAAAGTGTCTATTCATGTCTTCTGCTGAAAAACTCCACCAAAAAGCTACTAGAACTGATACATGAATTCAACAAAGTTGCAGGATACAAAATCAATGTACAGAAATCAGTTGCATTCCTATATACCAATAATGAAGCAACAGAAAGAGAAATCAAGAAATTGATCCCATTTACAATTGCACTAAAACCCATAAAATACCTAGGAATAAACCTAACTAAAGATGTAAAAGATCTGTATGCTGAAAACTATGGAAAACTTATGAAGGAAATTGAAGACACAAAGAAATGGAAAAACAGTCCATGCTTATGTATTGGAAAAACAAATATTGTTAAAGTGTCAAAGCAATGTACACATTCAATGCAATCCAATCAAAATTGCACCAGCATTCTTCTCAAAGCCAGAGCAAACTATCTTAAAATTTGTATGGTATCACAAAAGACCCTGAATAGCCAAATTAATGTTGAAAAAGAAAACCAAAGCAGGAGCTGTCACAATCCAGCACTGTAGCCTCTATTACAAAGCTGTAATCAGCAAAACAGTATGGTAGTGGCACAAAACAGACACATAGACCAAAAGAATAGAATAGAGAACCCAGAATTGGACCCACAAATGTGTGGCCAACTAATTTTTGACAAAGAAGAAAAGTTTATCCAGTGGAAAAAAGACAGTCTGGTGCTGGGAGAAAAAGCAAATGGTGCTGGGAGAACTGGACAGCATCATGCAGAAGAATGAAAATGGATCACTTTTGGGGCATCTGGGTGGCTCAGTTCGTTAAGCATCCGACTTCAGCTCAAGTCATGATCTCATGTTTGTGGATTTGAGCCCCACGTCAGGTTCTATGCTGATGGCTCAGAGACTGGAGCCTGCTTCAGATTCTGTGTCTCCTCTCTCTGCGCCTCCCGCACTCATACTCTATCCCTGTCTGTCTCTCAAAAAACAAAATAAAACATTAAAAGAAAAGAAACTGGACCACTTTCTTACACCATACACAAAAATAAACTCAAAATGGATGAAGGACCTAAATGTTAGACAGGAAACCATCAAAACCCTAGATGAGAAAACAGACAACGAACTCTTTGACCTCAGCCGCAGCATTGGCTTCTTACTTGATACATCTCCAAACGAAAGGGAAATAAAAGCAAAAATGAACTATTGGGACCTCATCAAAATAAAAAACTTCTGCACTGCAAAGGAAACCATCAACAAAACTAAAAGGCAACTGACAGAATGGGAGAAGATATTTGCAAATGACATATTAAATAAATGGTTAGTATCCAAAATCTAATCAAGAACTTACCAAACTCAACACCCAAAAAACAATGAATCCAGTGAAGAAATGGGCAGAAGCTTGATGTTTTGGTTATCAGTATTCATTTATATGATTCTCTCCCCCACTGGCTCAGTTAGAGCAGGGATTATAGCAGACAAAAGATGCTCCTATGGCCACAAGTCTGCAATGTGCAGAGCATGAAGGTACTTATCTGTGAGGAAAATACTAATACTGGGTGGCTACTGACTGAGGTACCATCTGTGGGGCACCATTTGTGTGCACTGAGTGGCTGACTATTACATGATGACAGAAGTGACCAGGATCATTTTAGCATCTTATAAGAACTTCTAAGGATTTCACAACAAGATCTCAAACCAAAGGATAGAATCAATCTGTTTCATATTTTGTTTGAAGAATATTTTGATGTTACAGAAGAATTTTAGAAAATTAAGATATTCCTTTCTAGGATAATTGATTTTCTTGATGTCATTTGTGTATGAGACAAAAAGTTTTAATTTTGCATGCCATTTTAGGATTTGCTGTTTGTTAACTTACTCATTTGGTTAATGCTTATTGGGCATTTAACTTTAAAATTACCTCATGCACCTAAACATGACATAAAAATTTTTATTCAGTGTTGTAATGTGGGATTTAGAAATTTTATAAATAAAGTCACTGTATTTTCCATCTATGGTAGCTACATCCCTTCCTTAACTTAATCTCTCTTCTAAGAAGCCCAGAAACCCTTCTCATGGGGTTTACAGGAAGCTGACCAGCAGCTCCTTCTGTGAACACCTATTTCTGCATGCAATGGGAAAAGCAATAAATAAATAAATAAATAAATAAATAAATAAATAAATAAAGGGGGGGCCTGACAAAGGGGGAATAAATAAAGGGGGGGCCTGACAAAGGGGGAATAAAATCAGACAATATTTATTGAACATTTGCTACATGCTTGACACAAAGAAGACCCAAGGAGAAAGCAAAATACTGTCCTCCATCAACCTTACTCAAGTCCTATGTGGGGAAAAATTGCAGGCAATAGAAAACAGTTTATTTCTTCAACAAGTATCCCCTCAGTCCCTTGTACAGGACCAGTGCTGTGGGAGCCCCCAGAATGCAGGTATAAAGATTCAGTCCCTGTACTCAAGGGGTTCATGATCAAGGTCCATACACACATAACATACAACAACAAGGTGTGCTAAGCTGTAGCTGTGGAGATTTGTGGTTGCCCAATGATGCAGATAATGAACCCACTGGAGACCAGGGCAGCCTTTCAGAAAGGATAGCATAGGAGAGGTGAGTTCACTGGGGATTAACTGCTATTCAAACATTTTCATGAGGTATTCCAATTCTATTGAGGTCTGATATAAAAATACTATTAACAGTGAGGTTGAAGGAAAAAGAAAAGTTTGAAACATTGTCAAGCCCCCATTTGTTGAGATGCATCTTAAGCCAAAATAGCTTTTTAAAAACATTTTTTAATGTTTATTTATTTTTGAGAGAGACAGAGACAGAGCACAAGTGGGGGAGGGGCAGAGAAAGAGGGAGAAAGAATCCGAAGCAGGCTCTAGGCTCTGAGCTTTTAGCACAGAACCCAACACAGGGCTCAAACTCATAAACTGCAAGATCATGACCTGAGCTGAAGTCAGATGCTTAACCAAATGTGCCCCCAAGACCCCCCAAACATAAATAACTTTTAAGGACATTTTATATACATATACATACATACATATATATACAAACACACACATATACATATATATACACATATATACATATATACACATATATATACATGCACACACACACATATATAATACACATACATACATGAAGATTTTTATTGGTCACTTTCTTTCCTATTTATTTATTTATTTATTTATTCAACAAACTTTATGGAGTTCCTAGGTGCCTGACTTGATTCTAAGGACTGAGGATGCAGTGGTGCGAATGATAAAGTCCCGCCTTCAAGGAGTTTTTATTCTGGAGGGGAGGCAAATAAGCAAGATTATATCAGTTTTTAATAAGTCCCATGAAGGATGAAGGTATGAAGTCACTAAAAGGAGTCTCTTAGCACATTCTAGTCAGGGAAGTTGCCCTTAAAGGGTGGCATTTGAACTAAGACTCGAAAGATAAAAGCAGAGCCATATGAAGAGTTTATGGGAAGAGAGAAGATATTTTAGGCTAATGGAGTTGGGAAATATCCATTAAACAACTGTGCCTTCAGGCCTTGATCCACTTATAGCCTCTTGTAATAGGACATGACCATCAGTCAAGACAGACTGAGTTATGTTACAATAGTAAGCAACTCCCAACCTCAGTGATGTATATTGACATAGCTTACATGGCAGTCATGGCACATGTCTATGGCAGATTGGAGGGGAGGGCAATCTGCCTCATGGGTCCTCATCCCGGGACCCATGCTGATGGAGTAGCCTGCATCTTAATGCTGGTTCTTGTGGTAGAGAGAAAGAAAGAAAGAGAGAACATGATCAATCACACACTGGCTCTTACAGCGTTTACCTGGAAGAGACCATACACATTTTATTGAACAAGTGGTGTCACATATGCACACCTAACTCCAAGGGGGTAGTGCAATATAATCCTATATTGTATCAAGAGAATGAAAAATTTCTAGTAAATAAGGACTAATGACTACCTTATATGGGAAAGGTAATGAATTTGCATTTCTCCCTTATCTGGTACATAAACTCAAAAATTTAAGCTGTGGAAGTTTGTTACTGAGCTGCAAGAAGTTTGGTCATAGTCTATGCAAGCTCTCTGAACAAAGGAGCTGAGGCTAGCTTCTGTTGCTAACACTCTTATCTTAGTTTACTCAGGCTGCCATAACAAAATATAATACCCTAGATGGGTTAAACAACAGAAAATTATTTCTCCCAGTCTGGAGGCTGTGAAGTTCAAGAATCTGTAGATGGCTGCCTTCTGCGTGCTCATATGACCTTTCCTCAGAGCACACTTATGGAGCAAGAAAGAGCTCTTGTCTCTTCTTCTTCTTGTAAGAGGCACTAATACCATCACTAAAGCACCACCCTCACGACCTCATTTAAACCTAATGGCCTTCCAAAGGACCCACTCTAAATACTCATCACGTTGGGAGGCAGGATGTTGCCAAACATTTAGTCAATCATAGTTCCCTCCTGTCATGTGGTCTTTCAGAGCTAGCTTTATTTCTGAACACTTACTCCCCTAAAATGAAGGACACTATAGACAATGAAATCGCCAAAGATTCTGCAGGCAAACAAATATGTCTTAATTTCCATAACCTTGGGACCCTAGGAGCCACAGTAGGAGATAGGTCCTAGAAGCCAAAGTAATCATCAGATTGCAGGGGAAACTGGAGAAACAGAGGATCAACAAGGGATGAGGTAAATATGCACCGAAGGATGGCTTGGCCTGAACCTAGAGGAAGTGCCTGTGTATAAGAGGAAAAACTTGACTTCACAGCTACTGCCCTCCCTCAGGAACAGAAACCCCAGCAAGAGATGCTTTGGTTGCCAGAATCTCAGTTCCTTGAAGCTCATGATCCAAATTCTCAGAAAGCCATCCAGAAAAGTTCTTGGCTCTTCTGTGTCTGGACTGGGGCCACAAGGAGAACTCAGAAGGTGGTAGAGAAGCTGAGGCTTTGGTTTTTAATGACAGTGGGAAAATGCCAGGAGAAGGATAGGCAGAGAGGGGAAGCTGAAAGATTTGAAGCATTTCTGATGAAACAGCTCAAGTGAGGTGAACATAAAAAGAGGGAGATGAGAGACCCAGAAAGCAAAGATAATGAGATAGTACAAGTGCAGATGGGGGAGAATATCAGAAGAGCAGGGTGTCTTCTCAGTGCAAAGAGAGAATGCATGGCAGAGACCAGCTAGGGATAGCTGCCCCTACCTGGCCAGTCTTCCTGGGGGAGATTGGTTCATATATGCACCTTATAAAGCTAGGGAGTTAGAGTGTGCAGAAGCAGCAGATGCAGGATTTGGTTGCTGGGTGTCTTGTCACCATGTCTATGTATATAATAGAGAGCAAGGGTTAAAGACAGACACTATCTTTGCCAGTCATACATCCATCCCCTCTGCCACTCACAGCAGCCTGATTTTCAACTGGGATCTCTCCTTATGAACATGTCACTTCCTTCCACCTTTACATTGTGACAGAGTTGGACATATGACCCAGGTTTGATCAATGTGAACATAGCATCAATCAAATGATTGGTTTGGGAGTTGATATGTGACCAATCACATTAACAGTGTCAACTCTAAAACTTGGTTGAAATGATGGGGGATAGGTAGCTTTTTCATCCAGGGACTACAAAGCTGGCAGTACAGCAGTCTGAAGCTGCCAACAGCCATCCTTGCCACCACCTAGGGAGAGTCTGAGAATGAGCCAATGGAGAGGAGGGTGGGCTAGGCTGAGGGACTGAGCACCTGCTGGATTCACTGTGCTTGCAGTTTGTGCATCTTCAGGCATCTTTGTGTTTTGACCATCTAAAAATTCTTTTATTCCTTAAGACTGCCTAAGATGGATTTCTGTCACTGAAAGGTCCCAACTCTGGTTCCCACCTCTTCTGTCAGCAAGCTTACTTTCTGCTCAGTTTTCTATCAGTATACTAATTTGGCTTCTTCCTATGGCTACCACTTAAATTCAAGGTCCTAATATGTGGTTTGAATCCTCGCTCTGCTAAGGATTTATTTGCTAAGTGTCAGAACTTGAGTAAGTTCCTCAAACTCTCTGTGCTTATTTCCTCATCTTTAAAATTAGGATAACAATACTATTTATCTCATCAGGTTGTGGGGGAAAATTAAATGAATCAATAGATGTCAATTCCTTCTAATTGTGCCTACCACATAGCGAGGTCTTAATAAGTATCAGGGAGCTTGTTCCATCACATATCTCATAAGCTGACCCAAGAAGAAATGCAAAACAGTTGTCATTGCCAAATGGTCTCTCCTTGCTGGGCATGCTTTTAGAATACTGGGCTGATACAAATTTGGCTTTCTTCCTGCACCTCCTGTTACCTTGAAAGCATGCAAAGGACAGAGTGTTGATATGTGCCCTGATCTCAGGGTGAGCTAGCCAAGGCCCAGGAGGAGAGTGGAGTAGCCCTGCTTTATTGGCAGTAGGAAAGATGTGGGCTCTGAAGGGGCTCGGCAGCCTGCAGGGTGGAGGCTGTCAATCAGTAGGAAGAGTTTTCTGTAGCTAAGCATTGAACAGCTTAAAATAGGACAGAGCAGTGATCCCTTCATCCTTTGAAACTTCACTGACAGGTTTAGAACCATGTTTAAAAGTTTATTTGTAGGTCTGTTGCCTGCATAGTAATTGAATTATGCACCCCTGAGAATTCGCTCTCAGCTACAATTTCCTCCTCTTCATCTTATTTTCTGAAGTCTTAAATTGTTCTTATATAGAAAGGCAAAAGGTGAACTTTCAAGGAGAATAAGCTAAGAAACCCTGATATCTCTAATACTCCACTTGTTGGGACCATTCTGAAGTGATGATGCCATTTGCCTTTGACATGTGGCAGAGTAGCCCTCCAAGTACCCAGGATTCATTTTCAATTCCCCCATGTCTGAGCACACACAGTCCTTTCTTCATGGACCCTCCATTCGGCTTGTTACCATAGAAACTGCTGCTTGTGTCAGAGCACCTCTGAGAGGGTAGGAAGGAGGCATGAGCTGCTGCCATAGCAACACGCATCTCCACAGCAGCAGCCCACACTTGGTGCCATCTTGATTGCAAAGACAGAGTAACCATCGTATAGGATTCCTGCATAGTTTTCCTAGGCTGAGAAGTGGCCAGGCAGCTCTGCCTGGAATGAAAGAATCAAAAAAGTTTACCTCAAAGTTCTAAGATGACCATATGGGTCAGAACCTATTTGAAGCCATTGTACTAATGAGGCCACTTGCCACTGTTGAAAAGGTTAAAGGATTAATCCTAATGTTTCTACCAACATATGCTTACATGATTGATATACACAGCATCATGATTAGGAGTGTAAATTTAGGGGCCAGACTTCCTGGAATCAAATGTTGTCTTTGTCACTTACTGGCTCTGTGACTTTGGGTAAGTCAACTTGTCTGGACCTCAATTTTCTTATCTGTAAAATGACAATAATAGTCCCTACTTCACAGGGTTGCTATGAGAACTAAGTCACTGAATTTATGAAAAACTCTAAAGTCCACCAGACAATAATTCCCCAATACACCTTAACTCTTATGATTATTACTAGTAATTATGAGATAGCACTTATGAGCGCTTACTTGGTGCCAAGTATAGTGCTAAGTACTTTATTTGCAGTATGGCCTTCAATCCTTATAGTAACTCCACAAGGAGGTATTCTTGTTATCCTGTATTAGAATACAGACAAGAAGCTGAGATCTAAAGAGGCTAGGTCCTAGCAACACTATTTCTCTAGAGCACTCATTCTCAACAGGGCAAAATTACCCTCGAGGGGCACAGAGATCCAGACAGCAAGTGTAAATAGATGCTCAGTGTATCTGTGGTATGTGTTAGGGAAAGTGGAAGACAAGTAGGAGAAACTGTCTAAAAAGGCTCTTTAGGGCTGTGCTAATAAAAACAGGATTAAGAAGGCAAAAATCAGATGGGAAGATTTGGAAATCTATGCTGCAGGCAAATCTGACCCCAACCTACACTCTAAACAGGTAATCAAGGTCTTTTTCCCCACCTCAGTATCAAGAACTCTTAGCAAAACCACACCTTCCACACTGACATTGAAAAAAATAAGCCAAACATCCAAGAAAGTACTTTGAACTTGTTAGAAGAAAGGCTCTGCATAAACCCAGAGGGCTGGTGTGATTCTTGGCTCTGATGGTGAAGCCTGAGATTCCTTAGGAATCAATTAACCTGTGAATGGACAGCCAGCAAAGGCCTTGAGGTTGGGACCAGCAGATTCCTGCCGCAGCTCTCCCAGCTCTGGGTGGATGAACTGAGGCCCTGGCTAGCCCTCCAACATCTGGGAAAAGGCTGAAAGACTAAATCCTCATGGAAACACTTCCCAAAGGACTGGAAGCTTTTCCATCCCTGCCACCTAAACAGCTAACCTCTGGGCATTGAGTTTCTAACTGAAAGGAGTGGTACCCATAAGGCTGGCAGGCTGCAGCAGCCACAGGGCAGTGAAATGGGAGATTCTCTGGAGCCCATGAAGATGGTCCTGGAAAACCTATCCATCCCCATCCACTGCCAGAGATGTGAACAAAATCACTCAGCAAAAATAAAAATCAACCTGGAACTTTCTTATGATTTTATGATTTGCTGAGCAATTTCACGTCCATCAGAGCCATGAGAAATCATGGCTGTTAATATTATTATAATTAGGAAAGGTAGGGAAGAGAGAGGGCAGGACCTCAACTCAAAACATCCAGCATTTTCCCAGAGGGACTCCGTCTACCACAGACCTTCAAACTGGTTTTGGTTGTGACTTAACTTTGGACATACACTTTACATAGCAAACAAGTACAAGTACAACTGTGCACATCAAACTAAAATAAAAATGTCTTGAAGTAATACACGTCCATACTGTGAATGATACACTTTGATATTCCTTGGTGTGGCCTAGTTTGGTCTATTTTAAAGGGTACATGATTCACTAAAATGACTTCATGGGTAATGAGCCATGATTTGAAAATTACCGCTGAAGACCACATATTACTCTTTAAGACAATGATACATGGAAGTTAAGAACGTGGATTCTGGCATCAGACTCACATGGTTCAAAGTTCAAGTTCACCAGTCACTTCTGGGGAGATTTCAGCCATGTTGGTTCATTTCTCTAATCCTCATTTCTTCAGTAACAAGGTGGAACTGTTTGTAGTACCTGGCCCAGAAGGACTGCTCATGAATTAAATGCTCATAAGGCATCTAGCACAGTACTTGGTATATAGAAAGTGGCCCCTTACTGATAAGTATCATTATTATTACTGTTGCTATTGTGGAGTTTGTTGCTTTTAAAGAATGTAGAAATCAGTATGTGCACAAAAGGATGGTCATTTGGGAGTTCAAAGCAAGATAAAGCAGAGCTGGAAATAAAACCAGGTCCAAAGGAAGAGGAGGATGTGCCCTAGTGAAGCAAGAGGCAGCACCCTAGTCAAAGAGGAACAGGGTGAGGAACCCCCAGAGTGGATTGGACCAGGGCATTATTCCCACAACGAGGCTGTGTATGTCAAGAGCACAGAGTGGGGTTCTCAGAAATCCTCACATACAAAATATTTTTCCTTTCTTGCAAAAGTCCAGGGCTCATTTGTTTTTAGGCTACGGCCAGTCACAAAGCACATTCCAAAAGAGATGGTTGTAGCCTGGGAAAACCTGGAAGCTTGCACTGTGTTAATCGAAAATTACATACTTGGCTTTCTGACTGCCAACTGCTGTCCAAGGATGATCTTAAATATAGGTCTGAGCACACAGTTTACCCGACTCCTGATTTGCAGGCTGTGTTTATTAAGCAGTCAACATTGCTGGTGAACCTGCAGAAATAGCCCAGTTTGGTCTACAAATCATTGTGTTCAGGCCAGAAGCTGCACGCCAGCTCCTCGCCTTTGCCCTCACCCCACAGGACAGCCAAGTCCAAGTGCCCCTAGAGCCAGGTAATCAAGGGAGGAATGGGTGGGTGGGTGTGCATGTGAGTGTGCCTGTGTGAACACATGTGAGCATGTGTCCACGTGGAGGGTGCCAAAACAGATGGCTCCCAAAAGCAGTGAAGGAGGAGGCTCTTTGCTCCTTGCACTCGAGAACTGGGATTGGAAAGGAGGAGTAGGTGATGAGCATGGTATTAGAAAAGTGGCTGATATTTGTTGAACATTTATTTTGCAACAAGCATGGTACTAAACTCTTCAATTGTAAAGTTACATTTACTCTTCACAATAGGTGTGTGAGACTGCGTTACTATTACTCCCACTTTACAGAAGGGGAATCTGGGGATCAGGAATGTCAAGCAGTTGGTCAGTATCCAAGCAAGGACTTGGGCATTTGACTTAAAGCATCATCCTCAGGGAAGCAGCCAACAGATGCATTTGCCCTCTGGGAAAATGTAGTCTTCCAAACTAGGCTTGTATTTGTCCTGGCTTTCCCTTGAGACACCTGCTGACATCTCTAGACAGGTTCAGAAATTGGGGATGAGTAGGAGTGGGGGGGCAAGAAGGAGAACTGGAGGGCTTTGCTTGAAATTTGTCTGTCCAAGGAATGTAGACTCTAAAATATGTAAGCTGGAATGGATCTTTGGCTTTACAGATAGTGAAACTGAGACCCAGAAAGAGGAAGTGACTTGCTAAGACTACACAGCAAGTTATGAGAGAAACTACACTGGCAGACTCCCAGTCCAGAATCTTCTTTTCACAGTCCCAGTAACAGAAGTAATAGCAATAACATGCACATGTATCAAGTGCCTACATAGTTCCATCAAAAACTATGCTAGTATGTTATATGTATTAACTCAGTTATGCCTCACAACAACTTGATAAGGTATGTACTACTATTATCCCCAAGCCACAGCTAAGGAAACAGTGACATAGAGAGATTAAGCAACATGCTCAAGATCACACAGAAAGGAAATACTCTATGTCCTTCAAGACCTGGAAAAAGGGTTGTTGCCCATCTTATTTCATTTTCTCAATTTAATTGGTCCAGTTTCCTCCCAATTTCATGTGTCCACAGCTGCTTGCTCTTCTCTTTACCCCAGTCCCTTCCCTGAGAACCCAAATGATCTTTTCCTGGCCCTGATCTCAAGGAACTTAGGCTGAAGAGTCTAGAAGAGGTGGGGAAGGAAGTCCACAGGATCTGGAGCAGGTCTCTGTTCTCTTCTGAACAGAGAGTTTCCCTAACAGCTTGGCTGCTCCCCTTCCTCATCACTCTGAGTCTAGCCGCCCAGTCACCTCCTGGCCACTGTGCTGGGGTGTGCCCCCTGGGTCTTACGGGCTCACATTAGAATTTATCTGTGAGTCATGACTAATCATTCCCCACCTGCTCCCAAATTCCATTTTGATCAGGTGTCACCTTAGACAGAAAAGGCTTGTGTTTAATTTGGGTTATCTGGGTGACACTTGTTTTTTTTTTTAATTACACCTTACCCTTTTTATAGCTATAGATAATCTTTCCTTTCGTAGACAGGCCCAGAAATGTAGCTGTATTTATGGGTCAGGCTTTGCACACGATCATCACTCAGAGGAT
Source organism: Crocuta crocuta (assembly GCF_008692635.1). Classification (NCBI taxonomy): domain Eukaryota; kingdom Metazoa; phylum Chordata; class Mammalia; order Carnivora; family Hyaenidae; genus Crocuta; species Crocuta crocuta. The sequence goes on along the minus strand of NW_027551573.1, from coordinate 10,201,368 downwards.
GGAGCTGGAGCAGTAACTCACCGGAACAGCCGTGCCACCTTCACTCACCCGGTTCTCTCTGCCCGAAGCTTGCTCCCATGGAGGGTTGGTGAAGGTGACTCCCTCTGGACTGGAATAGAGATGATATTCCAGCCCAGCAGCAAGGAGACTGAAAACAGGACAGAATCAGCAGTCCTGAGGCCTAACAGGGCATGTGTAAGGTGGTTAATGACCCGTTGTGACCTGTGCAGCATGGGAGGACAGAGCCTGGGCCTTTGACTTGCCCTACAGGGGAAACAGAGCCTTGATCTTTGACTTGCCCAGTACTGGGGACAGAGTCCAGGCCTTTGACCTGCCCAGCATGGGGGACAGAACCCTGGCATTTGACCTGCCCCAGCACAGGGGACAGAGCCTTTGTCCTTCCCAGTACTGGGGACAGAGTCCAGGCCTTTGACCTGCCCAGCATGGGGGACAGTGGCTTCAGGCCTCAGGCTTTAGAGTCAGACACAGCAGCTTAAATTGACTGTTCCATTGAACAGCAATGTGCTCTGAGAACATTATTTAACCTCTCTAAGCCTAGTTTCCTCAGCTGCAAAATGGAGATAATAACACACTATGGGATTATTACAAGGATTGTAAGAATACAAAGTGCCGTACACAGTGCCTGACAAACCAGAAGTGTTTGAAAATATTGGATGTTATTTGCAAGACTGTAGATGAACTTTAAATTATTTTATTGCATGAAAGAAGCCAGACAAAAGGGCACATGCTGTATGATTTCACTGAGTAGTTTCCCCTAATGTGAGGGTTGGGGACAGAGAGAAGGGCCACAGGGGATTTATTTTCCAAGGGTGATGACATTGTTCCATGTCTGAGAGGGGTGTGCATGCATTTGTCAATACCCACTGAACTGAATACTTAAGATCTGGATTTTACTGTGTATAAATTATACCTCATTTAAAAATTATTGGTAAAAATTATAATTATTATTCTACTTGTACTTAACATTTTGTAAATATTAATGAGGAGTCCTTTAGTGATGGGGATAAAATTAGATTAAACAAAAATGGGATTTATTGACTGTCTTGGCTGGAAAGTCTAGGAACAGTTTGGCTTCAGGAGCAGCTGGATTCAAGGACTATGTCTCTTCTCTCATATACCAGCTTCATTCTCAGGGAGCCCGTCCTTGAAAGGGCTTCAACAGCTCCAGATTTACCAACTACCAATAGGAACACCTTGAATTTAGGGGGCTGGCTGGCCTTTTGGCTAATTACTCCTACAGAAGCCCTGGGGTTGACTCTGGGGGTTCTCTTGGATGAAGAATAAGGGAAGATGCCCCAGAGATTTCAGTCAGAAATGGTGTCCATTGTAGGCCATGTTTTGTTGTTGCTGTTGTTGTTGTTGTTGATCTTGTTCTTAAACTGTCTGATGAGGAAATTAAATAAATTAATTTCACTGAATTGAGAGTCAACCCCGACAAAATTAAGTAATTTTTAAGCCATCAGTGGTATCTTTATATGAAGCAATACTTTAACTTCCCTAAGACTCAAGCTGAGAAAATCAAAAGGACATTCATTTCTTATTGATGTCCCTGTGACCTTGTTTCTATTTTGTGAAGACTTTTCTCCAACTGTGAAGTCCCTTCAGAGGAGCTGTTTGTAGACCCTCATTCAGGGGCCAACAGAACTTATTGCATATTTGATATCAGATAGGTTTCACTCTCTTTTCCTCCTAAGACAAGGTCATTATCAAGTAATCTGAGGACATTTTCACCTTTAAAAAGTTGCTTTAGGAAAAGAATATGTTCCTCCTCCATGTCCATCACCCCCCCTCCCCACCACACTTGTGGGGATGAGCACTGGGTGTTATATGGAAACCAACGTGACAATAAACTATTTGTAAAAAAAAAAAAAAAGGAAAAGCATATGTTCCAAATGCCCTGCTAGTCCCCGCGTACAGCTGGTTTCACTCCTGCTGACCTGTGTGTGACCTTGGGCTATCANAATGCCCTGCTAGTCCCCGCGTACAGCTGGTTTCACTCCTGCTGACCTGTGTGTGCCCTTTCACCTCTTCCAGCCAGAATCACGGGAATTATAAGTTCCAAAGAAGCTAATCGAGTGAGGTATTTTGAAAATCACAAGCACTTGGGGCGCCTGGGTGGCTCAGTTGGTTGAGCGTCAGACTTCGGCTCAGGTCATGATCTCACGGTTCGTGGGTTTGAGCCCCGCGTCGGGCTCTNAATAAAAAAAAAAAAAAAGAAAACCACAAGCACTTGTAAAACTTGTGAGTTATAAGAAAGAATCCTAACTGTCCAGGTAGGGAGGCTCCTGTCTGCCCCCACAGCTACCTGCAGGTTGACACTTTCCTTGGCTAGGGCCCTGCAGGAGGAATTTGCTCTTCTTCTAAGCTGCAATTCACACCTGAGCAGAGAGATGTTGATTTAACCCTTTGTAAGGAAGCAGCTGTGGCCTCACAGAGCCTACAGCCCTCAGAGGCCCTCTGCCCCGCTGCCATATCTCTGGGGCACAATTTGAACCCTATATTCCCTTTGACCAAGCAGTTACATTACAGAGATTCTCCCTTACTGAAGCATTCCAAGAAACCTGTAAAAAGGGGATCACTGCACCATGTTTGTAGTAGAAACCCTGCAAAATGCCCAAGTGTTTATCAAAAAGAAAATGCATAAATACAGTAAGGTACATCTGGATGATGGAATTCTCCGCAGTCCCTGAAAAGTGATGTAGGGAGATAGCCCTGTTTCTTGGAAAGAAAATCAGGTAAGTTGCAGAACAAATCTTTCATTCATCCAGAATTCAGCAAACATGATTGGCCACCTACCTGGGCCCTCTCCTGGGATTGCAACAGTGAGCAAGACAAGCAATCCTGGTTCTCGTGGGCCCTATTTTTGGCCAAAGAAAAAAATGTGCCTAAGAAAAATGCCTGCTTATAGCAACTACCCAGCTATCCCCAGAGAGTGGGGTTCAGGGATGGGCACAGAGGCATTGGGGAAGGAGGACCGTGTTTTAACTTCTTCCATTATGTATGTCTGTGCTATTTGAATATTTCACAATGAGTATTTATCACGTTGTAATTTTTATAAAACCAACAGAGGAAACAAAATAAATGAAGAGTGTGCACGCATGAGCACACACCATCCATAAAGAGCCAGGTTGGAGGAGATAAGGAGGAGGCAGGGGCAGAGTATGTGAGATACAGATACTCCCCAAGTGCCTGGGGAGACAGCTGAAAGGAAGCTGCTTCTGGAGAAAGCGAGTTGCTAACGTGCTCATTCCCTTGAGTGTTTCTGTGCCAGGACCCAGGCCAGGCCTATGAACGTGGCTCCTCAGCGTACTGGGTAGAGAGTGGAGGTGGACACCAGCTGGCAGGTGCCATCCGCATTTTGGGATAGGAGATAGGCTCTGTCCCTGCCTTTACCAGGACTTCATCATCTCCCCGAGGGCCCCCATCCCTGCCCTGTGTAACACAGAACAAGTTCATGCCCTTATGGAGTTCAAGTCTAGCTATTTGGCTTATGAGTAGTGTAACCCCAGGCAACTCCTTTCACCTCCCTGTGCCACAGCTTTCCCACTTATAAAGTGGAGATGATGATGATGGTGGTGGTGGTGGTGGTGGTGGTGGTGGTGGTATGCTGAGGATTTAGTATGTAAATATATGCAAAGTGCTTAGAATAAGTACCCAGCACACAGTAAAAGTTTAGCAACTGTTAGTTAATTTTAAATGTTTTTTTTTTTTTAGTTTATTCATTTATTTTGAGACAGAGACAGAGAGAGACAGAGAGACAGGGAAGCAGAGAGATAGGGAGAGAGAATTCTAAGCAGTCTCCGCACGGTCACCTCAGAGCCCAATGTGGGGCTTGTATTCACAAACTATGAGATCATGACCTGAGCCAAACTAACTAAGCCACCCAGGTGCCTCAAGTGTTAGTTTATTTTAAGAGTTGTTGTTACAGCTGCCTTCTACCATGGTGAGCCTACCATGCAAGAAGTAGAACATGTTTTCTGACTCTTTACCTGGCTGCAGTGACTTGTGATGTGATTGACACCCAGTAAATCTGCTCTCAAAGTTGAACACAACCCAGAAGGCCTTAGAGATCCTACAGCCCAAACTCCATTTTATAGATGGAACCACCAAGGCCCAGAGGGTCACAACCTGAGCTCCTGCAACTCAATGGGGTGATGGAGAATGAGGAAGGTGCATGGGGAAGGATTCATCCCTTGGCCCCTGTGTTAAAGACCTCTGAAGATGATCTCTTAATTGAAGCAGACTTGCTGGGGCAGTTAGGTCTGCAGGGTAAAAATGCTGCTACTAAAATTTCTCAGGTGATCCTCTGGTGGATATGACTAAATATAAATTCCTTGCTGATACATGAATTTTCATCTTGGACCATTGTCACAGTTAATTTTATGTGCCAACTTGAGTGGATTACAGAGTATCTAGATATTTGGCTAACCATTATTTCTGGGTGTGTCTGTGAGAGCACTTTCCAGATGAGATTAGCATTTGAATCAGTGGGTTCAGTAAAGTAGATTGCCCTCCACAATGGGGGTGGGCATCCTCTGATGTCCTGGGCCTGAACACAACAAAAAGAGAAGGAAAGGAGAATTTGTCCCTCTGCCTGGCTGCTTGAGCTGATACAGCTCTCTTCTGCCTTTGGACTAAGAATTAAACCATCAGCTTCCATGGTTGTGGGACTTCCAGACTCAGACTGAGTTATACCAACAGCTTTCCTTGGTTTTCCAGCATACAGACAGCAGATCGTGGGATGGCTTAGCCTCCATTATTGTGTGAGCCAGTGCCCCATAACACTTCTGTCTATATAGATATAGATACAGAAGATATAAATGACAGATATAAATACAGATGATGGAGATAAAGATAATATAGGTGAAATAGGTATAGATATAGTTATAGATCATATAGCTATAGATCCTAATAGTTCTGTTTCTCTGGAGAACCACAACTAATACAACCACGTATTTTTTAACTGCTTATTTGTAAGTAAGCTTAGACTTTTTTCTATAGAAAAGTTGCAAGGAGAACAGAATTTCATATATCTTTCATCCAGCTTTCCCCAAATGTTAATGTCTTTCACGAACACAGTACAATTATCAAAACTAAGAAATTAATATTGATGCAATAATAGTGACTAAACACAGACTTGATTCAGATTTCCCTTTTCTGTTCCTGGATCCAATCTGGGACACCACATGACACTCAGTCAGTATGTCTCCTTAATCTCCTCTGATCTGTGATTAGTTCCTCAGTCTTTTCTTGTCCTGTATGACCTTGGAACTTTTGAAAAGTTGGTCAGGTGGTTTGCAGACTGTCCCTCAATTTGAACTTGGCTGATGATTTCTAGTGATTAGACTTTGAGGTTGTAGATTTGGGAAAGTATACCACAAAGGCAAGGAGCCCACACAACAAAGGCTAGGGGAGAGCAACATGTCTTTTTGCTGGTGATGCCAACTTGCATCACTAGCACGCACACAGTGATGTCCATTGTAAAGTTACTATTTTTCCTTTCTGTACTCTATACATTAGAAGTGAGTCAGAGAATCAACTCACATTCAAGGGGAAGGGAATTAAACTCTGCCTGGTGGAGAAAGGAATGTCAAAGAACTTGTAGATATATATTAAAGCCACCACAGTAATTAATATGTATCTGAAAGGAGATACTTTGAGGCTACGCAAATATCCCGTTTCTCCTTAAACTTTTCCTCATTAATTTTAGCATTCATTGGTGGATCTTGCCTGCAGCAGTGATTACTGTGATGCTCTAATGGTGATTTTCTATTTCTCTCATTCCTTTCCATTTATTAATTAGAGTTCTTCTGTAAGGAAAAGTCAGCTTTTCTCCATTTATTTACTTATTCAATTATTTATTTATGTCAGTGTGGATTTATGTATATATATATTCACATATATATAATATATGATAATCCAACACTATTATTATTTATTTTGTTCCAATTTGGCCATTGGAAGATTTTTCAGGTTGGCTTCTGTAACTTTTTGATGTGTCCCTATCCTTTTTGGGGTTTAATTTTTATTTGGTTTGGTTTCTCTTCCTTGGCACAGGCCATGTCTTTTAAAAGCCTCAATCAGATCATGTTACTCTCCAGCTCAATACCCTCCCTCACATTTCCACTGTACTTTGAATAAGCCCCAGAGTGGGGCGCCTGGGTGGCTCAGTCGGTTAAGCGTCCGACTTTGGCTCAGGTCATGATCTCACGACTCAGTGGGTTCGAGCCCCGCGTCGGGCTCTGTGCTGACAGCCAGCCCAGAGCTTGGAGCCTGTTTCGGATTCTGTGTGTGTGTCTCTCTCTCTGACCCTCCCCTACTCATGCTGTCTCTATCTCTCTCTCAAAAATAAAACATTAAAAAAAAGAGAGAGAGAGAATAAGCGCGAGTTCCTCCCCACTCTCCTGTCTCACACAAGAGACCTTGTGCACCTCTGACCTAACTCTCCACCCCCACTCCTACCTCTCTTGCCTCTTGCTGAGCTCCAGTCCTTCCGGCTTTCTTCCTGTTCCTATGACATGCCTAGTTTGTTCTCTGCAAGCCCTTTGCTCCTGCACCCACTATGCCTGGAACACTCTTGTATAGATATCACCTTGGCTGGCCTTTATCCTTCAAGCCAAAGCTCAAAGAAACCTTCCCTGGTCAAGCATGAAGTGGCAGCACTCAGAGTGGGCATTGAAGACAGTTTAACTAACGTGGGTTTTACAGAGATGCAGATGGGTTATGGGAATCAAGATGGAAGAGTGAAACGCCCAAGAATGAGCCAGATGGGGGCCATTACCAATCCCTTGCTGGGATGGGTGTGAGGAGAAAATGGTGTAAACAGTTCTGACAAGAGGTGGGGTCATAGGTAAAGGCATTCAACCACTGCCCAAACTGTGGTCCCAGCTGCGACAGAGATGGGCCCTGGGAGACACCAACCTTTCCTTCCCCTTCTTGGATCTCCTGTCAATTGTTCCTCACTGGCCAGACCCAGCAAGGAGGCAGAGGACAAGTCTGCTGCTGCGCTCCACAGAGGTCAGCCTCCTAGGACACAGGGCTAGGCAGAGAAGGTGGTGAATGGGTCTGCAGGGCAAATGGAGAATATCCAACTCACCACCAAGTAACCACCATGTATTTCATGTGCTCCTTCCCCACCCCATCATGAATTTACCATTACCTGAAACTGTATCATGTATTTATCACTTTTTTGTTTACCTCTCTAACAAAGCGTGATTTCCATGGAGAAGGGACCATCTTATTCAGCACTCATTCATAGATGCTGGCATGTAGTAGGTGTTCAATAAATATTTGTTCATCAATGAAAAAAATGAATCAATGTTCAGAGACCAAAGGCATGTTTTGGGCTCTTTGTGCCCCCAGCTAGGTTTTCTCTCTTCAGAATGCTTCTTGTGGTTGGGATGATTTGTGCCACTCCAGAGTTGGAATTCCTCCAGCACTTCTCATTCACTCTCTTCTCCCATATTCCCCCATCAGCCTGGCTGAGCTGACTCCTGGCACAGCAGTGATGTCTCATCTGCTGCTGCTTTAACCATCTCTCTCTGCTTCTCATCCCAGAGGCCTGACTCCACCTGCCTCCTCAGAAAGCACCTGTGCTGTCTGTGCCCTTCCTGCCCTCCTCATTCCTCTTCCCAGACCAGTGCCCATGACCTCCCATTGCTCACCTATTTCTTTATACCCTCACTGTCCTACATATAATAGCCAATAGCCACATAAGGCCACCCAGTGCTTGATATGTGGCAGTCCAAACGCAGATGTGCTTAAGTATAAAGCATACGCCAGATTTCAAGAGTAAGTATGACTAAAAAAATGTAAAAATCTTTTTTATTGACGTGTCATAAACATCCAGTGCTATATTAGTTTCAGGTAACAATATAATGATTCAACTTTTCTGAATATTACTCAGTGCTCATTAAGATAAGTGTATTCTTGATCCCCTTTATCTATCTCATCCACCTCCCTGACCTCCCCTCTGATAACCACCAGTTTGCTTTATGTATTTAACAGTGGATTTTGTCTTTTTTTTTCATCATTTGTTCATGTGTTTTGTTTCTTAAATTCCACATATGAGTGAAATCATATAGCATTCATTTTTCGCTAACTGACTTATTCCACTTAGCATAATACCCTCCTGGTCTATCCATGTAGATGCAAATGGCAAGATTTCATTCTTTTTATGGTTGAGTAATATTCCAGTGTGTGTGTGTGTGTGTGTGTGCATGTACCACATATTCTTTATCCATTCATCTATGGATGGGTACTTGTGTTATTTCCATATCTTGGCTGTTGTAAATAATGCTAATAATAAACACAGGGGTGCATATATCTTTTACAATTAGTGTTTTCATTTCCTTTGGGTAGAAAACAGTATGGGAGTTTCTCATAAAATTAAAAATAGACTTACCATACAATCCAATAAGAAGGTAAAAATCTTGATCAAGTGTCAAAATGGTAACATTTTGGGTGTACTAGTTTAAATAAAATATATTATTAAAATTAAGTTCACCTGGTTGTTTTTACTTTTTAAATACAGCAACTTGAAAACTTAAAATTATATATATGGTTCACATTCTACTTCTGTTGGACAAAGCTGTTCCATACTACATGTCTCCAGGAGCATTGTTCTATTCGCTATGGCATTCCCAGGGCCTGGCCCAGAGCCTGGCATATAGTACATGTTCAGTAAATACCTGCTGAATAAATGAACACTTTCTACTTGAAGTCCTTTCCCCAGAAGGATTATGAGCTACTAGAGGATAAGGAAAGGATTTTTCTGGCTGCCTCACAGGTGAGTGTTGCCTCTGACATGTTTGCTGAATAAAAGTGATTAGGGAGGTCCAAATCTAGCTAAGACTATAGGAATGAAACCCAGTAGGGCCTGATGTGTGTGTCAGGAAATAAAGTCAAAACACCAGACTGGAGAATGAGTGGCATCACCTTTCTATGAAGAATAACTTACTTGAGGGTTTTAGAAGAACATAGGACTCTTATAGAAGAAGCACAGGACCCTGGTGACCTGCTTAACTCAGCCAGGGAAGTTGTTCTGTGCCGATTTTCTTGACAGGAAGATGCTAGCATCTGCTGGCTCTGCACATTTTTACCTGACAGAAGGGGGAAGTATGTAACCTTTTTTGCTGCAGGAGCTTATAAAAGGAAACGATATCTGCCTTTCTCTAGAGGCAGAACTTGAGCCAAACACTGTTGTGAGCACTTTAGAATTGTTATTTCATAAATCCCATCCATGCCTCTGAGAAGGTAGTATTACCAACTGTGCTTTACTGATGAGGAAAACAAAACTCCAAGAGTTGAAGTAACTTAGCCAGAGTCTCAGAGATAAAGTGGCAAAGATAGCCCCAGAACATAATTTTCTTGACTCTTTATCTAGTGTACTGTCACCTGTACCATACTCCATCCCCAAGTTGAAAGAAAGAGAGAGAGTAGGAGAAAAGAAAGGGAAAGAGAGAAAGAGGTGGAATAGGGGAGACAGAGTTTTGGGGTCTGTAATTCATTGTTTTGCTCATGTGACCCTTCGATGATAGAATTTTTCAAACAGTACATGTACACTCTCCTTCAGAGCACATCTGTGTTAAAGGAGCACAGATCTAGAATTCTAGAATCAACACCCATACTCGCCTCTAACTCTGTGCTACCACTGGCTTTCTGAGTCCCCAAGGATGATATTTCCCAGCAACATGTTCTCCTTCTCTTTTTCTTTAAGATGGAGAACTGAGATGCTGTGTATCTTCAAGTTTCCTGGTACAATTACATAAAATACCACCCACTAGCTATTTGACCTTGGACAGGTAGGATACCTGTATCAGTCAGTTATTGCTGCGCCACAGCACAGTTATTGCTTCACTCAAATGGCCCCTCACTTATATGTTCACAGACCTATAAGGTGCTTCTGCTTCACAGATCTCAGCTTAAAGCCTAAACTAAGGAGGCATTAGCCACACAGGCATGATCTTCTCAAGTCAATAGCAGAAGTGCAAGCAGGTATACCAATCACTCAAGCATACCTCAAGCCTCTGCTTGCAGTCCCATCTTCTAACATCTCATTGGCCAAAGCAAGTCACATGGCCTAGCTCAAAGTCAAGAGGCAGGAGGTGCCTTGGTGGCTCAGTTGGCTAAGCATCTGACTCCTGATTTCAGCTCAGGGCATGATCTCATGGTTTGTGAGTTCAAGCCCCATGTCGGGCTGATGCTGACAGCTTACAGCAGGCTTGGGACTCTTTCTTCCGCTTGCTCTATACTCCTCCCCCTCTCATGTGCATGCTTTCTCTCTCAAAAATAAATAAACCTTAAATAAGAAAAGAGGCCGAGGATTTTACTCCCACCATGGAGATTGGATGAGGTGTGTGGGAGAAAATATTTTTTTAAAGAATTATAGAAACTATCATGTCCTTTTGTCTATCTGGGCCTCACTTACTCCTGGTTTCAATGACCATTTGGTCAAGAAATAGAAATACATATCATGTTTAAAGGATAATACCAGGTATATTCTTGATATGTGAAATAATTCTACAATAGATTTCTACTACTTGAATAGCTCATTATTTCCTTGACTGGAGTATTTTGCTGGTCATGTTCTATCTGAAACTGAACAACTACATCTGACTTGGTGCAATTGGCCCACATATAAATCCCATTTCCCGCAAATCAAAACCACACTGAGATACCACCTCACGCAAGTCAGAGTGGCTAAAACGAGCAAATCAGAGGACTCTAGATGCTGGCGACGGTGTGGAGAAATGGACACCCTCCTACACTGTTGGTGGGAATGTAAACTGGTGCAGCCCCTCTGGAAAACAGTGTGGAGATTCCTCAAAAAATTAACAATAAAACTCCCCTATGACCCAGCAATAGCACTGCTAGGAATTTACCCAAGGGATGCAGGAGTTCTGATGCATAGGGGCACATGTACCCCAATGTTCGTAGCAGCACTCTCAACGATAGCCATGAAAAGAGCCTAAGTGCCCATCAACTGATGAATGGATCAAGAAGATGTGGTTTACCTATACAATGGAATACTACATGGCAATGAGAAAGAATGAAATCTGGCCATGTGTAGCAACATGGATGGACCTTGAGGGTGTTATGCTGAGCGAAGTAAGTCAAGCAGAGAAGGACAAATACTATATGTTTGCACATATAGGAGGATTAGGAGGAACTTAACGAAGGACCATGGGGGAGAAGAAGGGGAAAAATAGTGGGCAAGAGGGAGGGAGGCAAATCATGAGAGGCTCTTGAATGCCAAGAACAAACTGAGGGCAGATGGGGTGGGGGGAGGTGAAGGGGGTGATGGGCATGGAGGTGGACACTTGTGGGATTGAGCACTGGGTGTTATATGGAAACCAACTTGACAATAAACTATTTAAAAAATAAATCCCATTTCCCATTACCAAGGTGGTAATATTTCTACAGGGATATAGAAGCTCACCCAATGCACTGGCAGTGTTCTGTTCTCCAATTGCAGTTTTCTCCATACATGAGTTATTAATACAAAGACTCTCCTTATAGATCTGCTCATTTTCCATAGACCTCCCATGTTTTAGAACTTGCTACTTTTCCAAAAGAGTAGAATAAAGGTTTGTTGCATTTTATGGAAAATGGGTTGGCTGTGTTTATTAGCCAAGTAATCATAAATATTCAGGCACCAGTTAGGCACAGAGCATTGCAGCAGGGAAGTGAAGACAGACCAAATGATGAGAGACAGTCCCTACCCTCAAGGAGCTTAATGTCTGTTTGGAACGTTGAGATGCTCTCTCATACTGACATAGACCAATTTTGTCAGTACTACAGTATACATATGGTTCAGGTCAAACCATCACTGAAAATACCACTTTAAATTCCTCAGCTGAGACTATGGAATAGTCTGTTTTTAAACATATTTCTAAAACCTGACATCTGTAGCTTGAATCTCAAGAGCAAACTTGAAATTTTGAAAAAATTTCAGTTTTCTGAAATGATGGCTTTAAATCTCTGATCAACAATGCTTAAACTTCTCTGACATTATTTTCAGCTGAGTTTCTCATCTCTTAAAGGGTATTTTTCAATTTAGGAGAGAAGGTAATTTTGTTTAATAAAAGAAAAATAGAAGCACTAGATGGTATGCATTTATCTTGCTTTCAGTTGATATTTCATTACAAATTTCCATTGCATCTGACACTCTTGCATTAACAAATCTTTGGATACATCATTTTGGAATTAAGACAATAATTTGCCTGCAAATTTGACAAAAAAATTCAGTAATGCTGGAGATCCATCATACAGATATAATTTGTTACTGCTGTGATCTTTTTCAGTAAAATGATCCAATTATACTCCACATAGCTTGTTATTAGTTTCCCTCCCTCAACCAGCTGGAAAAGGGAAAATAGTTTCATGTTATTAGTAAATGGGCTAAAGTTTGCTTTGTCCAACTCAAAGTCTGATTCTGACAGTGAAATCTGAGGACATCAAGCCCCAAACCTTGTAATCACTTATTCACGCAACAAATACATGTTAACTCCCTGAACTATGCAAAACATTGTGCTGGGTATGAAGAGGGGTAAGATGGGTTAAACAGAAAGGAATAAGACAAGGGGTCCCAAACTCAGTGCCTACAGTTGCCAGGCTGCTGAAATAAGTTGCTGAATTGGGCACAGCACAGCTTGGCAAACAAGAGACAGCATGCCCTGCCTACTCTGCTCTGGTCACCTATAACTTGGCACAAAGGTGAGGCTGCTGTGGCTATGTCATCTAAATTTTTTAAAAAAGACAAAAATCAAGCGTTTGGTGAAATCTCCTGATCTAAAAAACTTGTCTATTGACCTATGGGCCCATAGAGCCCCCAGGTAGAGATTTCTGCCTTCAAAAAGCATCAGCTGAACACAGGTGACTTTGACATAGAGCAGAGTGAATTAGTGGTGTGATGGATGCATCTCCAAAGTACTAGAGAAGCAGGAAGGAGGGGGAGAGAGCCCTCTAGATGTTGGTTTAAACAGAAATCTTCTCTTGTAAAACATCTGTAAGCCCCCAAGCACTTTTTCCTTTGAAAACTCCACCCCAAGACATGGTAATCATATTAAAATGCATCCAGTTCTCAGATTAAATGTAATATTTTGTTGTCAACATTTGTTTTTAAAATATTTTTATTTTTTGTTTTTCATATTTTGAGGCTCATTATTTTTTCCACCTTCACTGCAGGTTTCAAACATTGTCACAGGCTCCTGAAAACTCTGTAGGACCTGATGGATAAAATACTCCTGAAGTGAAGAATAGTATCAAAGATCTTGAAAGACCTCTTGAAAGAGAGGTCTAGAAAGATAGATAGAAGATGAATTTTAGAGACAGGATATGGATTTTAGACTTTATTCTCCAGGCCATGAGGAGCTACTTGATGGTTTTTGAGAGAAGTCTGACCTGTCCAAAGTACCATAGATGGGACTGGCCTGGGAAGGCTTCAAAGAGAAGAACTTGGGGTAGAACCCAATGCTATTTGCGTTGGCTTTGCTCCCCATTTTCCTTAATTCCTTCCTGCCTTTGCCTTTCAAGGCTTGTAACTTCCTTTCCCTGACATCATGTTCCTCCATAACATATTCTACTGTTTCCTGGTCTGAATCAATCCTGGTGCTGGCTTTGCTCTGTCCAGCCTTCTCAGTCAACATTTTATTCATTATTAAATTTGCTTCTCCCAAAGTACATTTTCATAGAATTCACACTATAGCTTCTTTTTCTAGAAAGGGCTTATTCTATAGATCTTTAATGCTGAAAAGGAAATTAGAAGTCAGCCACTGTTTATTTCTTCAACTTTATAGTAAAGGAAACTGACTTTAATAGGAAAAGTGACTTGTCTAACTTTACCAGAATCAGAACCAGAGCTGAGAAAAGAATCTGTGTCGTCTGGCTGAAATAATATCGCTTCTCTGCATTTGGCCACCTTTTATGGGTATAGCCTAGAGATTAAACTGACAACTATGCAATGGGATGAGCCTTCAGACCCTAAGAGACACACAACTATTCTCTGAATTAGAGATTGCTGTCCTCTGAGACAATTTAAAAATACTTTTAGTAATGGGGCCCTTGGCTTTGTGACCAGGCTAAGTTGTTTTAAGACCAATTAGACTGACCCATAAAATGCATTCTCCATGGATTCTCCAGGTAAGTCTCTGATTTACTTTTTTTTCAACCTTTTAAAAATAAGACTGAATGAAATAAATGTTGGACTGACAACCCACCCTTTTTCTGATCCTCCAAGAGGAAAAATGTCTGACCTAGAAATAACTATTTTTCATTGGAAAAATTTGACATAGTGAATAAAATTATTGGATAATTTTGACATATAACATTGTGTGTTACTTTGATATATTTATATATTGTGATGGGATTGCCATTGTAGCAATATCAATCACATTCCATAATTATAATACAGTACTGCCTATATTCATTCTACTATGCTTGTTTACTACTCATTGCAAGTTTGTGCCCTTAAGCAACATCACTCTTATCCTCCTCTCCATCCCTTGGTAACTACCATTTTACTCTCGGTTTTCTTCATGACTTTTTGAGTGCCACTTATAAGTGATATCATACAATACTTGCCTTCCTCTGTCTCACTTATCTCACTTAGCTTAAGGTGCTCAAGGGTCATCCATGTTGTCACAAATGTCAGGATATACTCTTTCTTATGGCTGAATCATACATCAATGTACGTGGTCCACATCTTTTCTATCCTTTTATCCATTGTTGGCCATTTAGGTGGAAATAACCAATTTTTTTTAAAAGCTGCTATCCATCCTTGAAAAAACAGTGATGTCAAACAGAGCCATGAGTTTCTTCAGTGCTCTAACTGCCTTCCCCCTCTATTTTAACAGTGAGGGCTTCCCAGGTAACATGAAATTTTCATGAAAGCTTTGTTTGTCTTTAAAAAAGATTTAGTGCTGAAACTTTCCATGACAGTCTGTTAATGTCGGTATAACTCATAGTGATATGTTGTGTTGGGCAGGCAGTGGAAGTTAGCAAAATAGCGATAAAGTCACCCTAAATGGACCTGTCTCGCTCACTTTTCTTGTCTTCAGATGGCTATGACATCCCTTCCTGAAGATCTCCAAGAGGAGAGCTGCCACACTCTAACGTCATAGCCTCAACCCAATATTTTATCATTAGATTTCACAAAGCTGATTCTCCTATCAAAACTACAATAACTTTGACATTTAATCCCTTCACTTCTCAGTTTAGTTCCTAAAACATGGAAATCAGTACCCAAGTTTGTTTTTCTCTTTCTGTTCTTGTAGATGACATTGTTTCTGTTGAGACCAACACTAAGGGCTCTGAGGGTAAAGGCAGGTTGGGTTGCAAAGAAGGTTTTCTTGGGGGACGCCTGGGTGGCTTAGTCGGTTAAGCGTCCGACTTTCGCTTAGGTCATGATCTCGCGGTTCGTGGGTTCGAGCCCCGCGTCGGGCTCTGTGTTGACTGCCAGCTCGGAGCATGGAGCCTATTTCAGAGTCTCTATCTCCCTCTCTCTCTGGCCCTCCCCTGCTCAGGCTGTCTCTCTCTCTCCTAGAAATAAATAAAAATTTAAAAAAAAAAAAGAAGGTTTTCTTGGACTCATGACCTCAGATTCTCACCCTTGGCTGCATTTCAGATAAGTCCTCTTGAAGAAGTTAGTAACTCCCTTCTCTTCTGCCTCTTTATTTCTTCAGAATGCCAGTGAACCTACTGCATGCAAAATGAGAGCGCTTCCCTTGTTTGAATCTGTGCTTACAATTCCTAATTAAATAATAACTTGTACAGCACTCTGCTGCTCTAAGCCTGAGCAGCATTTCCATTACCCTTCTCTGAAGTCAAAATTACAGGCCTGTCATTTCCTGGATTTTCTCATAAATGCAAGCATTAAATTATACCTACACTCACCCATTAGTAACTTCTCTTTGCAGTGGGTGTTTAAATGTGTTATAATGACTCTACTCTCTCTTCAACTTTCTGTTCCTCTCAGAATATTAATGAGTTCTACCTTGTTCTAGAGTTCTTGTCTACTTTGTCTTCTAATTTCTTGATATAACATGAATGTGATTTTATAAAGCTCTTTTTTCCCTTCTCTTTGGGAAGGGAAAAGAGAAACATCTTTTTTAGGCAGTTTCTTTGAAGGGTGAGAACCTGATAAAAGAGGAATCACCTTTTTAGGTTTCAAATATTTCTTTGAGCAGAAGTGCAGACTATTTGGGTCCAGTTGCAAACAGACTGATCTAATCCCGCTCTCTCTCAGAATAATTTTTTGTCATTTGATCACACTTTGCTGACAGCATTTATGTTCTGGAGGCTTTACATGTATTGATTCTCTTCATCTTCACATCAACATGACAATGTAAGTTCTGTTTTTGTTACCATTTTACAGCTGTGGAAGCTGAGACAAAAAGCCAACAAACTTTCTCAAGATCATAGAGCAAGTCTCAGATGTAGATTGAACCCAAGCAGTCCAGCCCCAGAGTCCACATAACTGTCAGGGTTTTTTGACTTACAAGTGACAGAAGCTCAACTCAAATTGGCTAGGCAAAAGGGGACAGTTTATTTCCCCCATATGAATCAATCTTTGAAAATAACAGGAAGGGAGCTGCTCTCTGAGACAACAGAGGCTGGGAACCTGGCTGCCCTCAGGACTCTCTCACTGATCTCTGGTATTTGCATAATTGCCTAAGGGTAGGATCTTCTACAAAGCTGAGATGAGGGCTACCAAAGATTTCTTAGCTGACACCCTCCTACCTTCACAATGAAAAGAAGGCTTTTTCACCCAAGATCCAATAAGAGAGAGAAAGAGAGAGAGAGAGAGAGAGAGAAGATACTAATTGTCCAACTTGGGTCATATGACCAGGCCCTGGACCATTCACTGTGGCCAGGAGGGTGAGGAACTAGAATCATTTCAGCCTGGGCTAGGTGCCCATTCTTGGAAAAGTTTTGGAGAAGATAACTGTGTAATTACTGTGCAGTTGTTGTGCAGCTACCAGAAGTAACTTCTGGTAAATCACATTTTAGAGTCATGGAATAAGAGAAAAACAAAACAATTCCCTAAAGGTGGGGTGTGGGAAGGAGGTAGCACAGCTTCGCCGCTGGAGCATTACTGCAAGCTGAACAGCAGCCCCAAAGAAACATAAAAATCAGAGAAATAGAAAGGGTAAGATAATTGCTCCTAAAACAGATGAAATGGATCTGCAGATCTGGCAACACCAGATTTGCAGGTCAACAGTCAGCTAGAGCTCAGGACAAGGTTCCCTTTTTTGGTAGGATGAGGATCATCTACTTTGCCAAAGCTACCATCAGGCCTGCCTTGTTCATTTATGTTACCTGCCCAGCTCCTATAGGCAGTTGAGTTTGAGGCTTGTGACTTATGTATTGCCAAATAGCACATTCCATCATTGGGGCGACCAACTAGAACATCCATTTCCTCCATCATATTTGGCCAACAGCCCAAGAAGAAGGTTAATGCTTTGAAGAAGAAAGAGGCAAGGCAAAGGACCTGGCAGTTAAAAAACAAGAGATTTCTTGACAGAATGGCTTATGGCATTTGACAGAATTTTTCAAGGCGCAGAAAAACAAGTTTGACAGCATGTGTTTTAAGCAGAGATGTGTATATGGCACTTCCAAAGTCAATCATTGCCAGCCTTTGTGTGAGGTGGGAGTAGGGAGGGAGGGGGACTTTTTCTCTCTCTTTTCTTCTTCTTTGCACCCAGAGCCTCAGTCTGCCCTCTTTAGATGGTTGTATGAAATAGGCAAACTTATTTCTTTCTTGTTCCTTCTAATTTCATGTCAATTTCTCTGCCCTGGCATTCCCATTTTGAAAATGCCCATGGCTCCAGGAAAAGCCATGAGCCTCAGGGCATTCTACAACACTGAGCTTTTCAAGCTGTGGCCCTGGAGATTCTTTGCTGTGTAAGCCAGGAGGTGTTTTCTGGCCAGATGCCTGCCAACAGCCTTCTAGAACTTAGAGAAAAGGTTTTGTTTTCCCTGGTAGGCTGGGGAAACACAGCTTTATGTGAAACATAAAGTTTTATGTTTCACATTCAGTCTTCATTCTTCTCCACATCCAGATCTGCAAAACTATAGAGACCCTACTAGGGGGGTGGGGGGAGAGAGCAGTGACCCTGAGCTGGGAAGTTGAAAGTGAGTAGGAGGTAATCATTTATTTAAGGTTTATTTATTTATTATTTCTGAGAGAGAGATTGACAGCATGAGCAGGGGAGCATCAGAGAGAGAGAGGGAGATATACAGAATCCAAAGCAGGCTCCAGGCTCTGAGCTGGCTGTCAGCACGGAGCCCGACGCAGGGCTCAAACTCATGAACCGTGAGATCATGACCTGAGCTGAAGTTGGTTGCTTAGCCGACTGAGCCACCCAGGTGCCCTGGGAGGTAATCATTTAGAAAAAAACATCATTCTCATCCTAGTCTAACAATGGACTTTTCTAGTCTCCTCTCACTGAATGTCCATGAGAGGATGAGTCTCTTGCTTCCTTCTACGAGATTATTGATGTCATTATCATATTTGGGGTGGAGAGCAAACTTGGCTGCCAGGGACTGTCTGTCCCTTTTGGAATAAAACCCACCTTTGTGTGGCAGATCTAGTTTTTCTGACTGCTTTGCT
Organism: Crocuta crocuta; assembly: GCF_008692635.1. Taxonomy (NCBI): domain Eukaryota; kingdom Metazoa; phylum Chordata; class Mammalia; order Carnivora; family Hyaenidae; genus Crocuta; species Crocuta crocuta. Next base: position 10,182,734 of record NW_027551573.1, on the reverse strand, counting down.
ACACTTCTGGGCACTATTGTCCTCCCTGTAACTTCTGTAATCACCCTACTATGTTCCTAAATGGTTTTGGTGTTCATTTGTATGTTTTCCTCTTATTTCACAGAGAGAGAAGAAACAGTTTATTGCTCCCCTACTGCACCTCTACAAAGTCTCAGCTTCAGCTTAGTATTAGCTTTAGATCATCTTCCAACTCCCTATTTTGCTGAATTTTTTAAAGACAAGAAATACTGCTTTTGTCAAATTTTATTATTGGCCAGAAGTAAATAAGAATGTATTTTTAACTCTTTTTTTTTCAAATTTATAACCTGTGCTCAAGGCCATCCTTAATCTAACAAGTAATTATCTCTCATATCATATTTATCATTCATCTATCCATCTTTCCATCCACTCATTCATCCAACCAACGATCTACCCAACCATCCACCTCTCTATCCATCCATCCAGCTCCTCATTCATCCAACCATCCATCCATCCAATAATAATATTTATTCAAATAAAAAAATAAGATAAAAAAACATCTCTTTGATATATTTATTCATCCCAGTGACCATATGGAATTGGGTGCATCACAAAACATAGCTATTATGCAGAAATTGGTTTTTAATACAGCAAAACAATTTGACTAGGCAATTATTAAATGTACAACTAGACTTTTCTGGAAAATATTATTCCCAAATCTTTAAAAGTAATTTTTAGTTGTGAAAGTAAAGTATGACTGTATTTCTCAAAAAGATAAATAAAAGGAAGGAAAAGAGAGAAAGAGAAGAGAGGAAATGTGAGAACCTTACAGATGTCCTGTTTCTCAGATCTCTGCTCCCCATGCCCAAACTTGGCCTCCTCCCTTCCCCCTAAAGGCCACCATTGTTGAGATGAGATTTGCAGACCTTTTTAGATGCATATATATATATATATATACATACAATATGATACAGTTTATATTAAAATATACACAAAAGAAAGCCACATATTTCTCCATGAGTAAAAATATATGCATGTATTGCCTGATTTTTTTTTATAGCAAGCAATTTCAATGATTTCCCATAGTTTCAATAGAAAGGTACTTGGGTCATTTATTCCTTGCTTTTTGGTAAAATTTGGAAGGCCCTAGATAAACATCAATGCTTTGGGTGGCAGCAGTATCTGAGCTTGGGTGAAAATGTTGGCATAAATTTGAAGAAATGTAATTTGCCCATATCAATTCTAATTTAAATCCACCCACTTTTACAGAGGGCACTATTATCCACTCTCCCCAGGGCTTTTCCTTAGTAGGGGCTAGAGATTAGGAAAAACAGCCTATCCTCACCCTGATTTCCACTGGCTAGGCTTCTCCCAGCAACACACTTGCTCTTAGCTCACTCTCCTTGAATTGAGAGCAGGAAAATTGCCACCCAGGGAAAAATAACTTGAACAAGAGAGAGTCTTAAAGCATGGGACTGTCTCTATATCAAGCCCAAACTGGAGGTGGTGGAGGCCTAAAAAGAGGGCCTTAAGTCACAATGTTAAGCTTGCTGTCACTCTTAGAGGAGTCTTTCTCTTCAGCACTTCCCTCTTACCATTAATTCATTGTATATTCATTTTTTGCTTTGCTCTGGTAGTACTGATCTTAATAAACTCATTTGCCTTTAGGTAGGAGCTTGTTCTTCACCCTCTGCCCCAAGTTTATCTCCAGCTGTGCACCCCAACATGGATTAAGAAAGCAAGGGTATCACACTTCAACAATGGCATAGCCATATGTTAACATACAGAAATAATGTCCAAATTGGAAGACTTTAAGCTTAATAAATATGCTTCTGAGCTATAAATTAGGAGAATTTAAAAATACATTGAGTCTATGTAAACATGAGTAACCATGTATGCTATCCTAAGAATCTAATCTTAAATTTTCATCTATACAGCAGATTTTTTTCAATGAACCCAGAGTCCTCTCCTTTAAGATGCTTTTTTTTGAGAGTAATGATTCCATTTGGCTTAAAAAATATAGTTGTGTTTATTCTAAAGATTTTAAGCAATGCCAAATCTANTGCTTCTTAAATTCCACATATGAGTGAAATCATATGGTATTTGTCTTTCTCTGACTGACTTATTTTGCTTGGCATAATACATTCTAGTTCCATTCATGTTGTTGCAAATAGCAAAATTTCATTCTTTTTGATATATATATATATATATATATATGATATCTTCTTTATTCATTCATTGTTGATGGACATTTGGGCTCTTTCCATACTTTGGCTATTGTTGATAGTGCTTCTATAATAAACATTGGGGTACATGTGCCCCTTTGAATTAGCATTTTTGTATCCTTTGGATAAATACCTAGTAGTGCAATTTGTGGGTCATAGGGTAGTTCTATTTTTAAGTTTTTGAGGAACTTCCATACTGTTCTCCAGAGTGGTTGCACCAGCTTGCATTCCCACCAACAAGGCAAAAGGGTTCCCCTTTCTCTGCATCCTCACCAACATTCGTTGTTTCCTGAGTTGTTAATTTGAGCCATTCTGACAGGTGTGAGGTAGTATCTCATTGTGGTTTTGATTTTCATTTCCCTGATAATGAGTAATGTTATGCATGTCTTCATGTGTCTGTTAGCCACCTAGATGTCTTCTTTGGAAAAGTGTGTGTTCATGTCTTTTGCCCATTCCTTCACTGGATTATTTGGTTTTTGGGTGTTGAGTTTGTTATGTTCTTTATAGATTTTGGATACTAACGCTTTATCCAATATGTAATTTGCAAATATTTTCTCTCATTCCATCAGTGGCCTTTTAGTTTTGTTGATTGTTTCCTTCGCTGTGCAGAAGCATTTTATCTTGATGAGGTCCCAATAGTTCATTTTTGCTTTTGTTTTCCTTGCCTTCAGAGACATGTATAGTAAGAAATTGCTGCAGCCAAGGTGAAAGGGGTTGTTGCCTGTTTTCTCCTCTAGGGTTTTGATGGTTTCCTGTCTTATATTTAGGTCTTTCATCCCTTTTGAGTTTATTTTTGTATATGGTATAAGAAAAGTGGTCTAGGTTCATTATTCTGCATGTCACTGTCCAGTTTTCCCAACACCATTTGTTGAAGAGACTGTCTTTATTCCATGGGATATTCATAGATTAGCTAGCCTTACATTGTGGGCCCATTTTTGGGTTCTCTATTTTGTTCCATTGATCTATGTGTCTGTTTTTTGTGCCAGTACCTTACTGTCTTGATGATTACAACTTTGTAATACAGCTTGAAGTCTGGAACTGTAATGCCTCCAGCTCTGGTTTTTTTCCAACATTACTTTAACTCTTTGGGATCTTTTTTGTTTTCATACAAATTTCAGAATTGTTTGTTCTAGGTCTGTAAAAAATGCTGATGCTATTTTGATAGAGATTGCATTGAATTTGTAGATCCCTTTGGGTAGTGTAGACATTTTAACAATATTTGTTCTACCAATCCATAAGCATGGAATGGTTTTCCATTTCTTTGTGTCTTCTTCAATTTATTTCATAAGATTTCTATAGTTTTAAGCATACAGATATTTTTACCTCACACATACTATTTCTTTTTCTTTAATTTTATTTAAACACAAGTTAGTTAACATATAGTCTAATAATTGTTTCAGGAGTAGAATTTAGTGATTCGTCACTTACATATAACACTCAGTGCTCATTCCAACAAGTGCGTTCCTTGTACTCGAATTTAGAGGGAAAAATGGCATAGAACTAAAAGAATTTATAAATTTCAAGTATAAGTACTGTACCTTCAGAGGTATTAATTCCTAAAAGAGTCCCTTGGATTACAATAAAATGATAATTAAAACTTGAAAAATGCCTAAGTTTTTTTAAGCTATCTATATCAAATTTTAGGTGTTGTTTATATATATTGATTTCAAATAATATTTACTTACTGGATTCTATGGATTATATGGAAATCAGCATTGCCTACCCCCTATTTTGTCAGTTATTTTTTTCTTAATTTTCAGGGTTTATGACATTTGTAGTCTATTCTATAATTATAATTCACAATTTATTTAGTTCTGGTTCACATTTAAATGACTCTATTGTTCAGAACCTGCCCTTTTCCATGGCTTCTCCACCCCTCCTTCTATATTTCGACTTCTCTTTTAATTGGCTGTATTTTGTTGGGTGTTCTTTTCAAGAAGACTCATGGTGTTGTTTTTCTGTCGTTCTTTCCTATGAGAGTTTCAGCCTACAACTGCTATAGCCAAATGACATTTTATTGGAGTAGAAGAGGTTAGGAAGGTGTATTATACCAAGACCCCAAAAACCTGACAAGGATCCTGACAGTATCTTACTCAGCCTGTTGGGTCCCAGTAGTCCCAATGCAGTAACACTTAGAAGAAAAAGAAAAAGGAGGAAGAAGAGGAGGAAGAGGTAAATGTGTTGGGGCAACAGATTGGGAATAATTCTGTGGAGCCTGGATGAGAAAAAGGTACCCTGGTCCTTTTTGGGTGCTGAGGAAAGGCTGCCCCTCGAAGAGTGAGCTCCACACTTGTTCCAGCACTTCCTAGGCTGCAAGTGAAACCCAGAGGAGCACAAACACCCTCATGAAATCACAGAGGCAGAGATGTGAGCAAAAACCAGCCTGCCGGGGAACGAAGGAGGAGATTCTGCCACCTGAAAGCCAAACCCTCTGAGGAATAAAGCAGAGTAAAACTAACCAACTAAATAAATCAGAGCAAACGCAAATTAAAAGGGGCAGTGAGGACAGGAGGGAATGAAAAGCTGGTGATCAGGCACAGCTGGCCTATTCAGAGCAAGCTTAATATCTCTCAATTACAGGATAAACTCTGCTCTTCAAAAACATTTACACTCGTTTCTTCATTCAGTTCACAGCAACACTGCAAAGCTGACAAGATTAGCCCCATTTTACAGACAAAGAAACCAAGCTGGGACATTGTGGGGCTGGGACCAGGTCCCTACATGCTAATCCAGATGGGGATTCATATGTGATGCCTCTGATATATTCAAAAGACAAAGAGGATAAAACTGGAAGAGGTTTAGACATCTTCCTCTGGATTTTCTTTTGGTTGTCTTTTGTGAGATGGACACTGGACCAACTGTGTCGTGGATATCCACGAGTTTTGACTACCTGCCATCCATTCCTTTCCTTAACGGTCACCACTTTCCCATTGGGAAATGACTTCCTTTCCTCCCCTTTGGGGACAGTCTTGGCCAAACAGAGGAGCTTCTGGCAGACTAGGACTGATGTCTGCATTCAGCTGGAGTTGCCTGAGGGAAAGGACACAGGCTTTGTACAGGAACATCCTAGAAATGCCTCTTCATCACCAAACTTGTTCAAGGTGTCATTTCTTCCTGCAAATGATTCTCTACACCAGCAAAATGGCAGGCATCCTGTAGAAAGGCCATCCTCTGTTTCTCACTGTTTGCAGCAGAGATGCTTAAAAGAACCTTCCTGGGAAATGTCAGTGAGTCACCTCTTAAGCACTCACCCCCAGACCTGCACCAGGGCAGCCTGTAAACATGCATTTTCCATTTTATGGCAGAGCTTTGTTTCCAGAGCACCCAGTGGAGTGGCCTGGCAAGCAAGCCTTTGTAAATCACACCTAAGAGCCCACTTCATGGACTCTTTCCTGCTGTCCAAGAAGTGAAAGATTACTGCTTCCCTAATGCTGCAGATTTCTGCTTCTCCTCTCTTTCTTTCCCTCTTCTTGCTGCACAGGAAAGGCAACGTAGTTCTCATGGTGGGAGTCAGTGTTAAATGAAAGAGTCAGTTTGGCAAAAAAAACAAAGGCTTCCATTTTACTCTTCATTCCCTCAGTCTTAAGAAGTCTGCTTGCAAAACAGATAAAAAACTGAGAGGACTATAGTGATAGAAGAAGCAAACCCTTCTCTCCTGAATCTCCTATTTCCTTTCCAGCAGCACCCTGCCTGAGCTTTAGTACGTGGCCAGAGCTGCTAGACAAGAGGCTCATTTATGGGCCCTCTCTCATTGGTCTCTCCCTCCTAGGATGGAAGATTCATGAGGGCAGAGACTGTTTGCTCTAGTCACTGCTACCTATCCAGGGCCTGGGAATGTGCTGGAACTGAGGGAGGGATGTGCTCAACAAATATGGTGGATAGGAAGTGATGCTCCCCAAGTGATGCAATGTGTCAGAGTGTCTCTTTTTCTTCTTTTTTATAGTGTCTGGAGAAAACGTATAACATGAAGGAACCTTAGTGATGTATTCCAATAATCACATTTGAAGATGAAGATGCCCAAAGAAATAAAAGAATTTGCCCCTAAGTACATCAGTGGTAGCTAATTAGTGGTAGGTATGGGATTCACACTGGAGGCTCCAGACAATTCTGTACAGACTACAGAAGCCCTTAAATTATTAATTTTTCAGTCTATACTGGAAATATGTGATTTTTAAGTTTAATTTTATGGTGGAAAGAACACCCAACATGAGATCTACACTCTTAGCAAAATTTTAAGTATAAATACAGTATTACTAATGACAAGTACAATGTTATATGGCAGATCGCTAGAACTTCTTTATCTTCCTTAACTGAAACTTTGTACTTGTTGATTAGTTAACTTCCCATTTCCCCTTTCCTCCAACACTGGGAAACCACCATGCCACTCTGAATCTATGGATTTAACTACTTGAGATGCTTCATGTAAGTGGAATCATGCAGTGTTTTTCCTTCTGTGATTGTCTTTATTTCTCTCAGCATAATGTCCTCAAGGTTCATCTCTGTCATTGCATATTGCAGAACTTCCCTCTTTTCTAAGGTTCCATTTTCTAACGTTTCCACATTTTCTTTATCCATGCATCCACTGATAGTTATTGCGGTTGTTTCCACATCTTGACTACTGTGAATAATGCTGCAATGAACGTGGGAGTGCAGGTATCTCTTCAAGATCCTGATTTCAGTTATTTTAGATAAATACCCAGAAGTGGGACTGCTGGATCATAGGGTTAGAAAAAAGAATAAAAAATAATTATATGATCTTGTTTATGTGTCAGATTTTAAGAGGGATTCAATAAACATTTTTGGATGAATTGATGCTAAAAGAATTACTTTGACACCTGAGATGAAGAAGAATAACAACAAGGTCAGAAAGCCATAGGATCTGAGAACCAACTGAATACACCAGGAGTCTGGATAAGGGAGGACAGTGGGGTGCAGAGACCCTCTCTTCACATACATTTATTTCCTCCCCCACGAACACTTAGCACAGAGTCGGCAGACCATAAATATTTGTTGGGTGAGTCAATTAAGTGCTTTGCTTGGAGAAGAGGGGGCTGACATACTACATGCTGCTTCAGAAAGCTCATGCTTCAGAAAGCTCATGATGGCTAATGAGTAGAAAAGTTTTGAAGAGCTGGCTCTCTTCCGGTCTTCCGGGGAAGTGGGTAGCAACTGTCAGAGCTGAAGAACAATGCTTTGCAAACTAGTTGTTGGTGAATCACCTAGAAGTCTTGTTAAAATGCAGATTCTGGTTTGTTAGATCTGATGTGCAGCTGAGATTCTGCATTGTCAGTGAGCTTCCAGGTGATGCCAGTGCTTGCTGTTCTGGGATCACCCTTTGGACAGGGAGGATATAGATGAAATGCCTCAGACAAGTTAGTGTCAATAGTCTTTGTAGGTCACTTCCATCTCTGAGTCCCTGAATGCTGAGCCTTCAACAAAAAAGACAAAGTTGAGAAATCTGCTAGGGTGTGATTTCCAGACATACAAATTAATCTTTCTATTTATGTAAATCCAGAGATCTCTGTGCTGGGAACTGTGATCAAAGGAAAGAGGAGGTATTTGTCTTTGTATTTTCACACCAGAAGAAAAGCATTCCTGGTGGCTATGATTCTACTAAAATGCTCAGCATATGTGTGCTGCATTTCACAACAAATCTGCTCAGTTTGATGAATTTAAAAACCTGTCAAATGTTTTACAAGCAGAAAATACATAACTCATGCAGAACCCGTAGACACTTAAAGCCCCTTGCTGTTACTCTCAGCAAAATGAGGTCTCTCGCCCTCCAACAGCCTCTCCATTAGGTGTGTTTTTGACTTACCAGTTTTTCATCCAAGTCTCCACCTGGATGCTGCTCCCCTATTTGGCCCTGGAGTGCCTGAGGAAATTGCCCTCCCCCCTTGAGCTGACCACACTGGACATTCCTGAAACACCAGGTAAAAGGCCAGTTCTTCCTCACCAGAAATCCCTGGATTGACAACTTATGGTTGATGCAGGGGAGCAAGTCCACAAGGAAGGGAGAAGAGGGAATGATATTTGCAAGCATCTACTTACTACGTGTACGACAATGGACCAGACTCATTCCACACATTTTCCCCACAGGCTTATCGTATACTGTTACAAGGCAATAGAGAGTAAAGAAGTTTCAGGAGTGAGCACACATTGCCAAGACTGCTCCCCTGTCCCTCTACACACAGGTCCCGACTCTGACTATGTCCAGAGATCTCCTACTGTATCTGGAGGGCCAGGGCAAACACCAAAGCATGCCTGGATGGTGGCTGCCTGGCTGCAAGAAGAGAATCTAATGCAGATGGCTGGAGGCTGTCATTGTTTCCCTCCAGTGCTGTCTGCTCCTGGGGGAGGGCTGCAGGGGGGAAATGCGGAAGTCCTGCTTGGATTCTGCCCTTACAAAAATCCTTTTCTGGGGCCTGAAGTGCCAAACTGTAAGAGTGCTTGAGCCCAGACCAAAACGCTGCAGAATGAAGATCCCATTATTAATGCTGCCAATTTCAGGTCTATTTCCAATAAGGGAAGAAGGGGTTTTTATTTTGTTTTGTTTGGTTTTGAGCTAAATTGACAAGTAACAATGCAAGTCCTTTGCAGACAATTGCTCACACTGGCAAAAAAAATGTCCAAGGTAAGAATAACAACAACAACAACAACAACAATAATAAAACAATGCCACCATGACCTTTTAGCAATATGAAAGACATCATTCTTCTGCAGCGATTCATTTTTCCAGCTTTCACGATTTTTTGCCATAAGGAATAAAGAAAGCATACACTCTACCCTTTAATTCACTGTTTCCCCTTCCAGTTTCTGTTTCCTGGTAAATTAAATAAATACAATGCACAGGTTTTCCTTTCCTTGCTCTTGTAAGTTGTCTTCAAAAACCTCTCAACTCCTGCCCTACCCCACTTTACAAATTTCTAACTTGTCTCTTCCAGAGGGCTTAAATAAATGCTGTTGAACTATAGTAGGGTATCCTGAACATAGTAAGTGCCCAGTAAATGCCAGGCAGTATTAAATTGAAGCACTGACAGCTCCTTATCTTGGTGTTCTCCTTGTGGAGAATCTGGGGAGATGGGCTGATCACACCCTGCCTCCCAATCTAGTTTGCTCTCTTCCATATTCATCACCCAGTTGTAATGGAAAATTCAGCTCTATTCTGTATCTTCAGAAGAGCTTTTCCTCTCTAGGTCCTCTGTTGGATGAAGCACGGAGTCCAGCCCGGCCTGCATCAGCCATTGCAGCCTGCACCTGTCAACACAAGGCCTGCAGATCAAATGGAGGGGACCTTCTAATGGGTCCGTCCTGGCAGGGCCACTCTGTAAGAAGGGAGTCACATACTTGCAAAATGGGGACAGAGGGCAAGCACACCACCCCGGTCACAAAAATATTCACGAACTGAAATAATCATTGCTTTGTCTTTTTTCTCTTTTTCCCTTGTAAACAGTTCCCGGCTCTCGTTTCTATTCCCTGACCACAGCAGCCCCTAGTGGCAGCAAGCTGAAACACACAAGACTGCAAAAGGATCCCAAAAAGAAGGGCTTTAGAATTTGGATTGTTCGAAATTTGTTCCAACGTCTCCAGACGTTAGTAGGAGCCTGAAAAATGCTCACCCCACTCTCCTAGCTCACCTTCATTAATTTTATTTCTTAGGGCCTAGGTTAGTCCTAGGTTCACACTGACACTGTGTGGGGCCCGAGGTACTGGGGTGGGAGGCATTGGGGTCAATCAGCCCCTGGAGTGCGGGTGCAGAGCTGGATATTGGTGAAGACAGAGAATGACTCCAGTAAATTCTCATGTTCACTGGCCCAGTGTGCCTTGTGGAGACTGGTCCCACCTCTGACTTGATTTTTGTCCAGAAGAATCAGATGTCAAAGAATGAGGGGTAGGCAGCCCAGGCCTCACCCAGGGGCTCACAATCCCGCTTTTATCCTCACACCCACACAAGCATCCGCCACCAGCCAGAGTGAGAAGAGTATAATGGCACCCTTGAGAGAGGACCCTGCCTTAGCAGCAGAAGGTCTTCTCTCTTCCTGGGGAATGACTTAACAAAACCTGAAACTCCTAGCTTGGATGACAGCTTAAACAACTTTTCTTAAGGAAAACCTAAATGCAAGAGCTTATTTGAAGCAGCATACCAAGGGCATCCCTGGATGCCTAACCCCAGGTAATGAATTAATGTGAAGACTACTTTCCCTGAAGGGAGGCTGGCTAGTCAAAGCCCTCTGAAATTCCCCTTCCAAAGATCAAAGGCCAGTGGGAAGCACCAGCCTCATCCCAGGCCCACTTTGGAAGGGGAAATGGATTTTTGAATGCCTACTGAGTCCTGAGACACTGCTGGATGCTTCTTTCACCAGCCTTAGTTCACTTCAGACTCACGCAGAGGAAACCAGCATGTGAAGAATTCCTCAGGAGGGAATCCTGCCCTCAGTGGACTCTGCAAATGTTTGAATTGATTTAAATACAACTATAACTGAGTTGGGTGATTTTTTAAAATTTATTTTTGAAGTATAGTTGACATGCGATATTATATTAGTTTCAAGTGTGCACATAGTGATTCAATAATTCTTTTTTTTTCTTTTTTCTTTTCTTTTCTTTCATAGTTTATTGTCAAGTTGGATTCCATATAACACCCAGTGCTCATCCCCATGCCCTCCTCCATGCACATCACCCTCCTTCCCATCCCCCCCACCCCCATCAGCCCTCAGTTTGTTCTCAGCATTCAAGAGTCTCCCATGTTTGCCTCCCTCCCTCTCCCCAACTATTCTTCCCCTTCTCCTCCCCCATGGTCCTCCGTTAAGTTTCTCCTAATTCTCCTATATGTGCAAACATATGGTAGCTGTCCTTCTCTGCCTGACTTATTTTGCTCAGTGTAACACCCTCAAGTTCCATCCACATTGCTACAAATGGACAGATTTCATTCTTTCTCATTGCCATGTAGTATTCCATCGTATAGATAAACCACATCTTCTTGATCCATTCGTCCGTTGATGGACACTTAGGCTCTTTCCATGATTTGGCTATTTTTGAGAGTGCTGCTATGAACATTGGGGTACATGTGCCCCTATGCATCAGCACTCCTGTACCCCTTGGGTAAATTCTTAGCAGTGCTATTGCTGGGTCATAGGGGAGTTCTATTGCTAATTTTTTGAGGAACCTCCACACTGTTTTCCAGAGGGGCTGCACCAGTTTGCTTTCCCACCAACACCGTAGGAGGGTGCCCGTTTCTCCACATCCTCGCCAACATCTATAGTCTCCTGATTTGTTCATTTTATCCACCCTGACCAGCATGAGGTAGTATCTCAGTGTGGTTTTGATTTCTATTTCCCTGATGATAAGTGACACTGAGTGATTCAATAATTCTATACATTACTCATTGCTTACCATGGTAAGTGTGGTCACTACCTGTCACCGTGCAACATTATTACAATATTATTGACTATATTCCCTCTGCTGTACTTTTCATCTTTGTGACTTATTTATTTTGTAACTGGAATTTTTTACCCCTGAGATGGGTGATTTTGACATTGATTAATAGACTCCAATAAAGTTAGCAAGAGGGGTCTTTGAATTAAACTCAAGAAACAAAGAAGAAAGACCAGTCTCAGGAATGAGAACTCAGAAGAAAGTTCCTGCTTTAAATTTTAACACTGTGTACAGGGCAATTCTCCCATGGCTTATTACAAAGACTCAGAAGATGTTAAACCCACAGGGAAAAGCCTAGAGCTCTGGATCTTGGAGGAAAAATGTGAGTTAGTCAGTAAAGGGACAGTAGATCATTTTAATGGTGTGTGATATTGGACTTGTGTGGCATGCTTCCCAGCTGTTTGAAGGATGGATATTAGAGCAGACAGGCTGGGTTCTCAGAAGTTCACTTCCAAGCCATGATCAAGAGAGAGACGACCTTCCCGAGGGACCCAGGCATTTTAAGAACCCCAGCCCCCACTCCTATCAACCTAAACATGAAAGATTGTTCCCTTCCCACATGACCCTTCATTGCTCAGCATCTGTTCCTCTCAAATCCCCAAATCTGAACTGTTTCCACTCTTCAACCCACCCTTTAACATGCTGCATCCACTGACCTGGCTTTGGGAAAGCTCAGCATGCTGAGGGCCCTCTTACCATTCAGACCCATAAGGTTCCTCTCCCCTTCCTGCAGCTGGCTTGATTCTCTGAGCTGTTCTCATGCAGCTCCAGAGACATGGCTCTTGTTCTCCCCTCTCCTCTGTTCTCCCTCCTGTCCCTCAAGTTGACCCCCCCTTCTCTGTTGTTTGGTAGCAGACATCCAATCTTTATTTGAACCCAGCATCCACTTCCCTTTTCATTCCACAAATACTCATTAAGTACCTACCATCTATCAGGCATTCTGCCAGCACTGGGCATACAGCAGTACATTTAACAGACAATGTTCCAGTTCTTATGGACGTAGGTTCTAGTGCAGGGGTTGGCAAACTGTTTTGTAAAGGACCAACATATCCTTTAAATTTTAACAGCATATAAAAGGACAATTCTCCCAGGGCTTGTTACAAAGACTCAGAAGATGTTAAACCCACAGGGAGAAGCTCAAAGCTCTAGATAGTGGAGAAAAATGTAAGTCTGTTAGGGGACAAGACAGTAGGATAGTATATATTCTAGGCTTTATAGGACAGATAGCCTCAGTAGTAATGACACAGCTCTGTTGCTTTAGCTCAAAAGCTGCTGTAGACACAGAATAAACATGTGGATATGGCTGTGTTCCAAATAAACTTTATTTATAAAAACGGACTGTAGGAGGGAAGATTTGGCCTGTAGACTCCTGTTCTAGTGGAGTGTGACCCAGACTAGTCATGTGACCCAGACTCAGATAAAGTTAGGGGGATTGTCTAAGGAATGGGCACAAGAGCAATGAGCTAATAAGAATCAGTCTTGGCTTTTTTGCTGGAACTGCTGGGAAAGATATGCCCTTTTACTGTTGGTATCTAAGGTATAGAATAAAGCCTTGGGGTCATTTTTGCCCCAGCAAAAACACAGCAGAAACAAATTTGAGAATGATGCCTTCCAGGAGAGCAGAAGAGAGAATCCTCATGACACCCATGACATCTTCCAAGCACCTGCATTAGACATGCAGCCATGTGTGAACCTCCTGTAACTTCAGTAACTAGAGTTGATAAATTTCTCTTGTCTCCATTTTTTCCCTTGAGCCACTTGAGTTAGGGTCCTATCACTTGCAAGGTGAGTCCTGACTGATATAAAGCCCAAACCCACTCTTTAACCCCCTTTCTGTGTATACTTTCCCTGGGAAATCTCATCCACCTCCATGAATTTTTTTAATGTTTTATTTATTTCTAGGAGAGAGAGAGAGACAGCATGAGCAGGGGAGGGTCAGAGAGAGAGGGAGTCACAGACTCTGAAACAGGCTCCAGGCTCTGAGCTTGCAGTCAGCACAGAGCCCGAAGTGGGGCTTGAACCCACGAACCGCGAGATCATGACCTAAGCGAAAGTTGGACGCTTAACCGGCTAAGCCACCCAGGCACCCCTATCTTCTAAACATTTTTAAATGAACATACAGTGCTGTTAACTATAAGCACTATGTTTAATTCATACAAAATGTCAGTTATGCATGATGAAGAAGTTCTAGAAGTCTGTTGTGCAGCATAGTCAAGGCTGGTGGTGATATGAAGATAAGAAGCCAGAAAGGCTTGTATTTTGGTTATTGCAAGAACGCTAGGGACGAGAGTCATGGAAACAATTAATGGCTTCAACTTCAATCCCACTGGTGACCTACCTTTTTAATCTTCTCTTGTTGTAATTCACCATTTAATGTATTCTTGATCTAGCCACTGCTTCCAGAATATAACATGTTTAATCTCCTTTTCTAGGACTATTGGGCCACTTCAGCTTGAAATAATCCAACTGCTATCTGACTGTCCTTAAGTCCCTTCTCAATTTCCAATTTTTCCAAAAAGCTCTCACAAATTCTTAAAACAATTCTTCCCTCCACACCTTCCTAACTTGTTTGTCCCTTTGAATTGTTGTCTTATTTCATCAGTTAACACATACATTGTTATTTAACTGCATACATCTCCCTAACTAGGCAGTAAGTACTAGAGGTCAGGTGTTCTGTTTTGTTTATCTTTTTATAGTTCCTAGCACATTTCTTCTCAACTTTAGTTGCACATTAGAGTCTCTAGTTGCACTTTTAAAAAATACAGGGATGCCTGGGTGGCTCAGTTGGTTAAGTCTCCAACTCTTAATTTTGGCTCAGGTCACGATCTCATGGTTCATGAGTTCAAGCTCCACATCAGGACTGCACTGTTAATGCAGAGCCTGTTTGGGTTTTCTCTCTCTCTCTCAAAATAAATTAAAAAATAAACATTAAAAAAATACAAATGCCAAGTCTAAAAACAGAGATTTAGATTTAATTGGTCTGATGTGAGCCCAGGTCCAGGTGATTCTAATGTGCAGCCAGACTAGGGAACTAGTGGTCCCGCACATCACAGACACTAGGAAAATGGTTGATGGATATTTGATTGATTGGCCTGAGTCTAGATGCGGACTTAAATTTCATAATTACTCCAAGTTTATTTGGCTATAGTAATAACCGACTTAATAAGTATTACTTGGGGTTGAGGATGATAATGTCATTGATGGGGACGATGATGATAGTGATGATGATATAAACCTGAAACATATTCCCTCTTACATTCTACTTGCAGCACCAGGCAAACAGCTCCCCAGCAAGAAACCAGGTCAGCCCCAGTTCAGTCTCTGAAGATTCTTTTCCCCCCTAATAGGTACCTTGTTCCTTCTCAGTCACTCCATTCAAGGGCTCTTTGCAAGACAACAGGCGTCCTGCATCAGTGGAGCAGACTCTCTGGGAATAACCCAGTTCCTCCTCATCCCCAAGGCCACAGTTATAAAAAGCTTAGTTAATTTGTCATTCTGAGGAACTTTTGGACACAACTAAGTTCTTTTCTTAATGAGGCCTAGCTCCCAGGGAATGGGTAGGGGCACAGCCTTTTAGTGTACGGCCTGAAACACTCTTGGAAGAAGTTTGCATTAGTGGTGGTCACCAGTTGTTTAGAGACATTTGCTAATGAAGCTGGTGTAATGGCTCAACTCCCTCATAGAGTAATGAGCATTGTCCATTCTGTGAGTGAAGCCTACCCTTAACCTCACTCAGCATCTTACAAATGCCCTCAGACATTCCTATAGATGGTAAGAGAGTGTGAAGGATGGCTGGTTACTACTGGATTGGAGAGAGAGTGGGTATCTATGAAGCAGTCTCCTCAGTTACAGCCTAAGCATCCGGACCTAAGGACTGTTTATGCCATTTTATGGCAGAGTTTGTTAGGGACTTATCTTGGTTAGAAGTCAAGTGATAGCTAAGATGCAAAAATCAGACATGTTTTTATTTCTTCTTTGCCCAACTTCCATTTAAAGCCAAAAGAAAACAGGACAGGTCTGAGAAGATCAGAAACAGAGGAACTTGGGCAGTGCTTATTTTGGGAACCATGTGGAGACTATATCAGAGCATCAGAGTAGGGGTCAGGAGTGCAAGCTCTGGATTCAGACTGCCTGTGTTCAAACCCCACACTGACCTTTCATGTTAGCCTTCAATTTCCATAGCTGTAAAATATTATCATAATAAATAATATAAACTATACCAGAATGTTCTGAGTCAGGGTAGAGGGAATGACTTGTGGAAACTACAGCATTGAGGAGCCTCTATGACTATTATGTGATAATAATGTTGACCCACATCCTTGTTCTCTGTAGCCTGGTTTCTATTTAGCACACTCCTCAATTAGGAGAATCATCTTCTCATCTCATTGACCAATGGAGGGTAACAGGGACTTTTTTGTCCCCCACCCACAGTACAGACCACTATAGTAATGAGGGTCCAGTCAGAAAAGCAAGTCAGTCCAGGTCTTCCAAAGCAGAAGCATTTGATATGGGGAAACTGTGACAGATAATGCCAGAATCAAGATGCCAAGCAGAAGACAGTACGGTAAGCCAGACATTAGCAACAGTGGCAAGTCACCATCACCTGAGGGCTGGAAGGACACTGGGAAGAGATAGGTCTACAGAGTCCAGAAGCCAGCCTCCTGGCAGGAGTTAAAACCTTGACAGAAACTGCTGGGAAGTATCTAGGAAGGACTATCTGGTGGAAGCTGAAACGGAGGAGACACAGCCACTACCAGAGACACCAAAATAAGCAGAGGGAGATGGGAAGAAATACCTTGGCTTTTCTTCTTCTATCACCCCACCCACAGAGCAAGGGAGTCTGGGAAATGTAGTTTCCAATGACACCAAGTGGGATAGAGAATGCAGGAAGTGGATCTTGGAGCAAACAGGTAGTTGACAAGCGTAGCCTCCTTCCCTACTTCCTAATGCAGTTGTTTCCCCTGGAGCCAGCACAGAACTTTGTCTCATTGAGTAAATTAAAATATAAAAGGACATCTCTTACCTGAGAAGTGTCAGAAGGCACCGAGTAAACGGAATTAGAAGGGTCCTGGAAACACTGCATACCGATGGCTGCTCTGTTAGAATACAGAATACTGCAGAGAGAAGAAAGGCAATCGCTCCTGGGATTTGGGGAATTCGATTTTCTTGTTTTCTTTAATTTTTTTTTCTGACAAGTGCCTCAGCTCTTTTTTATTATTAATCTTGGATTTTTCTTTCATGTTCTCCATACATCTTTGGAAGATTAATTTAAACCAAATCTGTACATTCCCAAAGGGCTAATCCATTTTTCTGACTCTTTGAACAAAGGACAACTATTATTTCTTATCAACAGAAAAGCACAACTTTCTGAGTGAAGAGTGCAAAAAGTTCCCCACCTCCTCAGCAATCTGGAGGCTTGAGGCTTGGTTAAAAATCTCAGCACAGGCTGGGTTACTTGTGGTACTTCTAACATGGTGGTAATGGAAGAGAAATAATGGCCTTTGCCACAGCAGGCCATGACTTTAGGACCTTAGGCCACTACCTTCCTTGGCTCCCCTTCCACCCTAGTTCTGTGAAAAGGGTAGATTTCCCCTCAGACAATGGGTAAATTGGTAATGGGGAGCAGAAGTGAGTTTTCCACCTTTGTCTGAAGTTCAGAAGGTAGAGCCTTCCGGTAAAAACCAAATCACGGCCGAGGTTGCCAAAGGGACACTGAGAGAAACAGCTCAGTGTGATGCCACACTGACACAGACAGAGATGCCAAAGTAAGCAAAGACACAGGGGAGAAATGCCCTGGCTTTTTTTTTCTTTCTCTTCCTGCCCTCCAATCCTGGAGGAAGAATCAAAATAAAGACTTTAAAACAATACAAACTCAAAAGCCTGAATGTCTGGCCTTCTAACAAATATCCCCACACTTAATATCCCTTGTCCCCCACCACACACACACAGAATTCTTATACTGGTAAACTATGTCCAGCACTGAGAAGCTCACTGTCCCTCTATCCCTTTGGTGGTTGGTCCAGCCACTACAGTTTTTCCTTTCACTGGGCCAAATCTGTCCACTGGCTTCCAGAAAAGAAAGGCTTCCAAAGATGTATGGAGAACATGAAAGAAAAATTCAAGATCAATAATAAAAAAAGGCTGAAGCACTTGTCAGAAAAAAAATAATTGACCTACCCCCACCTCTCCAGTATCTTCTTTTCCCTGGTTGAAAAACCTGTTATCCTCATAATAGAAGCACCACATTCAGCTCTGGCTTTATATGTCTACCTGCTAAGTGTTTGAGCCTTGTTTATCCAAAGTTTGTCACAGTGTATGAATTGATGATCTTTGGCAGACACCATTAGCATCTGCCCATATCCTTCCCTTTCCCTCCTTCAGTACACACCAGCCCTACTTCCACAGTCAGCGCACACATATCTATTCCTGAGGGCCTTGTTTAATCCTTGGAGCCCACTCTCCTCATCCAAAGCAAGTAAGAAATGCCAAGAATGAACACTCCTGAGGAGGAGCCCTCAAACAAAGAGGAATGGAGGTGGTGTAGAGCCACCCCAGCTCCCCCACACCACCTTTGGATGAGATGACAGATCCGAGTTATGTCTGGGTGCAAAGTTCCCCAGTGGGATTAAGCTTCAGTTCACAGTGGTAGCTGGTCCTCTAACTCACCCTTAAGGGCTGCTTTTCCTTTCCTGTCTCACTTCCCCTGTTCTTCATCTTCTAGGAATCAGGAATCTTTATCTCTGTAAATGTTCTTGGGGAGCTCAAACTAAGACACAGTCAACCTGCACTGTAAATGTCCATAGTCTGAGGCCTTTCTCATTGAGGAACCCTTTCCTCACAGTTCATCTTAGAGAACAGCGTTCCAGAGAACACTCTTTGTGAAGCCCTGTTCTGATTCCTGGGCAGCACACACATTTGTCACAGTGTTGTTGCAAGGAGAGAAGTAGAGATAAACTTCTCAAGGAAAGAAAGCATGAGACACGAAAGATTCTGGCCAAGAAATAATATTTGGCCACCTAGAAAAACCTGAAATTAGGACTCCTCACAGACAGAGCCCTCTCAAAGGTCCAGTCTTCTGGAAAGTGGCTGACATGGTCATTAAACAGGTTCATCTGTTGTCACAGGACCTGCTTTGAATTCCTGTTCTCATATTTCAAGCACAGTGTTTGGATTAGGCTAATTCCTAGAAAATTCACACTTCATGAAAAAATTATATTTTTACTGTGAGGGAACTAACCCTCCTGTTCTACTTCTATCTGTAGGGAAATGGTACCAATCTCCTCCAGCTGTGAGAGGAAGAGGCAGAGACACCCCACGATTGGGCAATTATGTTAGGAAATTCAACGTTTGAGATGAATGGAAAATGGCTGGGGAGGTTTTTTTTTTTTTTCCCCAACAACTTGGCTTGAGCAGGATTGATTCCAGGACTAAGAAGCATTCAAGCAATGCGGTGCCTGCAGTGTTATAAAATAGGATCATTTTATAGTTGGAAAATCTAAGGTGTGCCCTACCATCAAAGCACAGGCATTTAATAATGTTGGTTGAGAATGTGGAAGCAATGAGGGGGGAAATCAACCATGAAATGCTGGGTCAAACCTACATCTAGAATCTGGACCATCACAGAGGCACAGGGAGACATCCTCTAAATTTTAGCACGAACTGGGAGATTTAATTTTGCCCTAGCAGGACTGGAATGTTCTCTCTGGGACACTTCACAGTGCTCTACCAGGAAATCTACATGATGTTACACAGCAGACTCAGGAATGTTGTCTGAGCCTGCACACAGATCCTCAGGCCTCCACCAGGCATTGCTTCACATTTGGCATTTGGTGGTCTGTTAATATATGTGAAGGGATATAACATTTAAAAGATGGATATTCCCAGTCTTCCCTAACCCCCTACTTACTAATGAGCATTCTGGCTGAGCCTGCTCTCTATTCTCTGAGAAGGGCACCTCTCAGCAGGCCAGCTCTTTAGTCTCAGTAGTGCAGAATCTGGAGAAAGGAAGAAGAAAGGAAATACAAGAGGTCTTAAGGAGGCAGGAATGAGAGGCTGAAGATTTTCAGGGTGGTTTGGAAAATAAGTTTGGAGTGCTATAGTACATGAGCAAAGTGGATGAGAGAAAAAATAGAAATGTGTTAAAGGCCAACAAAGTCCTCTTTTACATCTGAAAAATATAAATCAAGGATAGGAGTACTTGCTTTGAAATTACTATTTTTTACTTTAATTTTAATGTTTTGGGTGGGGGGGGTGTGGAGAGCCTGAGCAGGGGGCAAAGGACAGAGAGAGATAGAGAAAATAATCTTAAGCAGGCTCCACACTCAGAGCAGAGCCTGATGTAGAGCTGAATCCCATGACCCTGGGACTATGACCTGATATGAAATCAAGAGTCAGATGCCCAATCAACTGAGCTATGCAAGTGTCCCTGAAATTACTCTTGATTGTGGTTTCTCTCACCCTCTAACTTACCTGGGACTGGGTTTTGTGGGTTATGGCTTAAAGCACTGCATAAATGTACATCCAGATACTGAGTCTACAAATATATCCATCCACCCACAAAAGTTATGAATAAAGACCAATAAAAATGGACATTGGGACCTCTAGCCTACTTCACAGCTAAATGTCTTGGATCTTCTTTCTCTTCCCATCCTGTTCTTCTAGTCTTTTACTGTTTCGTTTTTTCTTGACTTCTGACTTTCAATAATTCTTCCATTTTTGGCCTTGCCTTTCTTCCTTAAATTTGAGCACAGAAGTTGACTTCCCTGAAGAAGTTTATTGCTGTCCATAGGAAACAGCTTTTTTCCCCTTCTGGCTCTCTCCTATCCTAAGGCTTCATCATGAGCACCTGCCCAGCCTGGCTCTAGTCTCTGGACCACTATGATACCTGATGTTGCCTGGGGTTGTTCTGCACTCCACCCTCACCCTGAGGGGTCAATTGATAGAGTAGAACATGCCCATTTCCCCAGCATACTGTAACTATTCAAGAACTCAGGTAGGTCCCATCTATTATGGTGTCCTCCCCACTCCTATCCCTGTACCTCATCCAGAGCAAGGGCTTATCAAATATCTGTTGATTCTCAGATGCAGGATCATCTTTAGATCTTAGCTTACCAGTAACAATTGTGACACTGGAATTTATCATTGAGATGCTTACATATGTTAACAGAAATTCCAGAAAGCCAGAGAGGCTCCGGGAGAAATTAGAAATCATAGGAAAGAGAGATACTATTTTCTGGTCAATAGTCAATGCACACTAATGACTGAACAAAGTCAGTAGCTCGTGACACCTCCATGACCTCACCTCACTGAATCGCTGCCCCCACCTCTCGCTTTTAAAGGTTGGCCCTTTCCTGGCCCAGCTGATTTTTCCCAGCTGGACCACTCTTTCTCTAGGTCCCTAGACACCTGCCTTGTGCAGCCCATCCCCTCCAATCTCCTCCTCCTATTTTCACGTAGACTTGGAGCCAGAGAGAAGCCAGATTCCCTTAGGCCTGTGATGAAATCTTGAGTTGCTTCTAATTGGATTGTTCACTTTTCCTGTTTTTATTTACTTAAAAAAAAACTTATTTGAGTATAATGAATGAGCCCTCTGCTGGGCTCTAGGAATACAAGTGACAGACCCTGACATCAAGGTTCTAACACACTGGGGAAAACAGACAAGGTGGTGGAAAATTACAAAATGCTGTTTTGATGGGACTGGAGTGTTACTGAAGCAGAGAGAAGGGCTATGCAACCTAGCCTAGGGTTGAGGTTCTGTGTGTGGTGGTGGGTGATGAGGGAGGGGGAGCAGAGATGAGAAAGGCTGTCAAGAAGGAGCAATGCCTGAGAAGATTTTAAAAGATACATAGCAGGTAAGTTGGTCCAATAAAGAAGCAAAAGGAATGTGTTCTAATCTTCCTGAAGTCTCTGACTTGAGTGCTCTATGAGTCTTCTTTACCTGATACAGCCATATACCTCCTCCAAAGCCCAGCTCAGACACTACCTCTGTAGGGTATTTCTGAACCCCTGACCCCCACCTGAGCTTCTGGAACTCCACTCTCTGGTTTCCTCATGGTACTTTTGAACCCAATGCAGTAAAACTTCTCTCACTACATCATAATTATGTGCCCATGAACTTGTCTCCCCAAACAGATGGAAAAACCCTAGGTCTTACTCATCTCAGTAGCCACAGGGGCTACCACAATGCCTGGAACTTAGTAGGTACTCAATGAATGCTTGTTAAATTGAAATAATAGAATCTTAAGACAGCTTGCTATGTCACAGTGCTTTGGCAAGTATCAATTTGGATAGTGGTTGGTGCCCATTAGGTAGTATATTAGTCAGAGTATACTAGGCCATGATCCTGTAACAAAATCTCAAGCCAACAAAGGTTTATCTTTTACTTAACATTGCAGAAATTTATTTCTCACTCGTACTACCTGACCTATTCAGGTTAGCCTGTGATAGGAAAGGAAGAGAAGGGGGAGATTCTTCTTCACATACTTACTCAGGGACCCAGGATGTTGGAGGCTCCACCATCTGGAATGCCATCTTGAATGTGGCATTCATTTTTGAACAGTGAAAGATATATCTAGAGAGTTTTTGCACTTGCTCTTCCGTGTATCAGTTTATGTTGACATGTGTCACTTCCATTTAAGCCTATTAACCAAAATTGTAAGAGAATTGCAAAAACCTCTCCCAGATAGCAAGGGGGCCAGGAATGGAGCAGGTAGGAAGGCACGATGGAATGTTTGGTGAGACCACTGACTCTGCTACAGGTAGATGCTAAAATCCAGACTATCTTTTTTTTCTTCACTAGATGAAGAAAATAGGCACCACTGGGGGAAAGTCACCAACCCACACTGCCTAGCCTGAGATTCCATTGTCTTGGCTCCTGTGAATTAATTAATTCACAGGAAATTGTGAGGCCTGAGGCCTTAGGAAATGCTCATGTTATATCCATTTTTCCTTAAAAATGCTAACCACTGCTCAGATCTGACTAGACATCCTAATGCAGGTGCCAGAGTCTCAATGAACAGTGCTTCTCTGTTACTGCATCCATCAATGTCCAGTGGAACTCTGCCTCCATGGATCCCGCTTTGCATACAATTGCAGATGTACTTTTGTGGAGTCATGCTCTTTATTTTCTTGATTTTAAAATTTTCTTCTGCTCATCCTCCTTCTCCTCTCTAGTACAAATACCTTGAATATGGCCATGTTTATATGTTGCAGCTTAATCACACAGTTCATCTCTTGAGTTGCTGTCACTAAGGGCTTCAAATAAATAACTTTTGGTAATCATTTCCAAAGTCTTCCCACCACTCCCTGAGACTCCTCCCTTACCTTCTATTGTTCTCTGCATCTTCTTTCTGTTCCTAGCATGGACTCATTTATGAAAGTCATTTGAATATCTGTTTTCTGCTTGGGTCTATTAATACAATGGATTTCCATGCTCTTGCCCTCATTAATTCTTTTTTTTTTTTTTT